>NW_006271969.1:594955-615121 GCF_000225605.1 Cordyceps militaris CM01
AAGCCTAGCCTAGGCTATACCTATTTAAAATTATTTTTAGTTTTCTATATATTTTTTTTTTTTTTTTTAGCCTATTAAAAATAGTAAAGTTAAGATAGTACTAGGCTTAGCCTAAGCTATACTTATTTTTTTAAATCTTCTATTTTATACCTAAGAAAAAAGGTAAAGTTAGGCTAGTATTAGGTTTAGGCTATATTAAGATAAGAATAGGCTAATAGCTTAATTTACTAAATTTTAAAATTAAAAGTTAATTACTTTCTATATCTATACTAAACTAATACTAATACTTACCTAGTCTATTTTTATCTTACTATATACTTATATTACTACTATACTATACCTAACTTAACCTTAGTTTAATATTAATCTAGGTAAGGTTTAGATATATATTAATTAACTTTATAAGTATAATTACTTAATAATAGTTATTAAATCCTTTAAGTAGTTTATTACTAATAGTATATCCTACCTATCTTAAAGCTATTTCTTTAATAGCTTAGGCTTAATTTAGTATATTATATAACTTAGTAAGATATAATAAATATCTTCTAGCCTTTCTTTATAATAATATAAACTTAACTTATAACTAAGAATATATTATTTATAAAGAAAGGTATTAAGCTTAATCTTCTTTATATATATTTATATAATAATAAAACTAATATACCTAGGTATAAATAGGAATAAAACTACCTAAGTAAAGTATTAAAGCTATAATAGCTTATAAATAAAGTAGATTATAACCTATTTAATATAGTATTATTTAGCTAACTTATCTACCTCCTACCTTATTATTAATTTATTTTATAACTACTTATTAAGTATCTTCTAATTTTACTTTAAAGCCCCCTTAGACTTACCTAGAAAGCCTTTATATAGGTTAGCTAATAATAGTCTTATCTATTATTATAATTATTATTACCTATATTATTACTATTACCTTAGCCTTTTTACTATTATTAAGACTACTCTAGCTACCTAGGTAGATATATACTAAAGCTAGGCTACTACCTTACTTACCTCCTACCTTATTAATATCTAGTACTTCTTAGTTATTAAGTAAAGGTTAATTAAAAGGACTTTTAAAGCTTCTTTAATATAGTAAGTTAAGGTAGCTTTAAATACTTTTATAACTAATTATAAGTATTATACTTAAAGGTTATATAGGGTTTAGACTAGGCTTACTACCTTATTCTTCTTTAGTATATATTAACTAGTTAGATTAAATATTATAATAAGCTTAATACCTTAAAAGTATAACTTTTATATATTCTTAACCTTAAGCCTTTAGGCTTTTTTAATAATTATACTTAAGGCTTAGGCTATTTTTATTACTTAGTTCTTAACTATTTAAAGTTATTTTTTTTACTTTAAGCTTAATATTAGCTAGACTTTAAGGAGTTAGGTTTCTTATTTTAAATAAACTAATATATTATTAAGCTAGATTAAGCCTAGGTCTAGGCCTTAGCCTTATTAAAAGTATATAAGACTAAACTTTAGTATAAAGAACTATAAGTTATTAACCTTTAATTACTCTTTATATATTTCCTATCCCTATTCTAGCTATAAGATTACTATATCTATATTTAGTTTAATATTAAGTAAGTTAGTATTATCTATAAACCTAACTATTATTAGGCCTAATACTATCTTAAGAATAGTATATAGTAAGCTAGTAAAAAGGATAAAGAGAATTAGTAAGAGTAGTAATTCTTAAGGCACCCCTTAAGAGACTAACCTAGCCTATATTAGGCTACTATTAAGCCTTAACTAGGCTAATCTATTAGCTAAAAAGGATTATACTAGGCCTAGTACCTTAGCTAGAAAACCCTATTATTAAAGTATTTAAATAAAAAGGTTATAATTAATATTATTAAAAGTATTAGTAATATCTAGCTATAGTAATAATATAATATTACCTTAGGTTTATACTAATCTAACTATTTTTAAAATTATAATAATAGTAATCTTAATTAACCTTCTCTACCTATTTCCTATCTAGCTATTAGGTAAAAGCTAGTTTAACTTTATTATAATTATAATTCTATTTATTATAATCTTCTTAAGAAGTTTACTTATAGTATTAAGAAAGGTAATAAGTTACTATCCCCTAGCTATATAAAGGTCCTTTAGTTACTTATCTAGCTTTTATAAGACTATAGTAATATTAGCCTTATATTAAAATAAAAAGTAACTAGTTTTAAATAAAGTATTATAAAGTAAAGTTAAGACTTAATAAAGTAGTAATCTTAAGGCCTATAGAAACCTATAAAGAACCTTATCTAGCCTTAAGGTATTCTAGATTATATACCCCTTAAGTATTATTATAACCTTCTCCTTAGTAATTAGCTTAAAGATCTTAGTTATATTCTAGCTTACTTTTTATAGCTTTACTTTAAACCTAGACTATTCTTAGTTAAGTAGTATAATATCTAGAAAGAACTTCTAACTAAGTATATTAGCTTTCTTTTTTTATATAATAGCTATCTTACTATCTAGTCTAGTTAAGACTAGTATTATATTAAAAGTATATCTAGCTATATATTCTTTTACCTAGTAAAAGTACCTTTAAAGCCTAGATATATTCCTTAGGGAATCTAGGTACTTTCTCTAGCTTTATAGCCTAGCCTTATATAAGGTCCTTACTTAGGCTATCTTTACCTTAACTATATATTCTTAATTTATTAATACTTTTATATACTATACTATTTACTATACCCTTTTTATATTATTAATAGTATTTACTACCTCCTAATTCTATTATAATAATTATTATAATTAAGCTAAAGTTATAATAAGAATAACTAGTTAAATTATATTTTAAATAGTTATTATTAATTATTACCTCTATAGTATAGTGGTTCTGTGGTAGGGAGTTCTGTGTAGGTTAGTATACGGATTGCTAGTTTGAATCTAGCTAGAGGCACCCTAAACGATTTCTTTCTAAAAGTCAAGTAGTATAGCCTAGCCTTATAACTAACTTATAAGGGGGATATAGGTAGGGTAACTATAGAGTGGGTTAGGGGTAAAAAGCTAAGGAGGTATATACTAACTACTATACTAAATTAGCCCTTATAATATAGTAAGGCTAAAAATTATATAAATACTATAGTATATAACCTTATAAAAGGCACTAATAGTAAGGGACTATTCTACTACTTAGATATATATATAGAGGTAAGTAAAATCGATATACCTAGATAGTTAATAATTAATAGAAGATATAGAAGGATATAGATTAAGGTAGTAGCCTAGGAACCTACTTACTAAGAAAATACTAAATATTATTAAACCTACTAAGAATTGTTATATAATAGTAGATTAGCATATAGGAGAGGCTAGTTTTCACCTAGGTAGCCTTAGGTCTATACCTAGTATAGTAAGGTGCTAGTATAAGGGATCTACTACTACGGTTTTTCTAGCACTTACAAGTTTATTAAGGTACTAGAAGAACCATAACATTCAATTAGGGTAATTTAATAAATAAATATTATTAATTATTTATATACTATTTTAATTTTAAAGGGGTTATAAAGTATTACTTTATTTAAAGGCTAGAGCTAGGCTACTACCTTAGTAATAGTTATATCTTTATTTATCTTCTTTTAATTTTTAGTTTATAGAGATTTTACTCTTTTATATATATCTAGTATTAATAGTTAGGAAATATAGTTAGACTTAGTTAAGCTTTATAATATAATACTATATTATTTTTCTAAAAAGGGAGAAGCCTAAAGTAAGTTAATTATATTTAAATACTTATTCTTTTTATATTATATATTTATTCTAAAAGGTATAACTAGCCTAGCCTTAAGCCTATTTATATACTTTATTATAGGTTTAATAGTATTAAACTCCTATTTATAAAAGTCTTATATTAAATAGTAAATATTAAAGTCTTTTATTATAGCTTTTAGTATAGGCTTACCTACTCTTACTCTAAGTAAGAGAGTAACTAGGTTTAACCTAGGTTTAATATAGATATTTATAATAACTAATAGTAAAAAGAGGAATTAAATATAATAAATATTTTTTAATAAAGTAGTATCTTAAAAATCCCTTAATAATCTTTTATATATATAAGTTATAATATAGCCTTCCTTTTAAAGCCTTTAGTATAATACTAAGGTTAAGGTAGGGGGGGGCTAGCCTAATATTACTTCTTAAAAGGCTAGAATATCTAGACTATTAGGAAGGTATAGGGTTATTTAGATATTATTATTATTTTTATAAATATTCTATAAAAAGATCTTTATTTTATTATCTAGGCTAGGCTAGTTTAAAGGTAGTTAGTATTAAGACTAGTACTATTACTATTACTATTATAGGTTATCTAATTAAGGTTTATAGTAATAAGGGGGGGGGTAGTATACTATTACCCCTAGTTAGGAGAAACTATATTATATTTAATTATAATATATTTAGTCTTTTTACTAGGCTCTACCTAGTCTTAAGGGGTCTTCCTTATAGCTATAAGCTATTAATAACTTATTTAAGTAGTAAAGAGGCCTTTAGGCTTTAAGGCCTATATTTAGTTAACTAATAGGTTTTAAACTAGGTAGGCTAAATATAATAAGCTTTCTAAGCCTAGATTTAGTACTCTTACTATATAGGGTAGTCCCTAGACTATACTAAGTACCTTCTTTTATAGTTAATATATAATTCCTTTAATATATTAATAATAGCTAAATATACCTCTATATTAGTATAGACTTAGCCTATATACTAGCTATACCTATTTATCTTTACTATATAGAACTATATAATATATTTAAACCTATAGTATTTATAGTACTAAGTAATCTAGACTAATTCTATATAGGGTTTATACTTAAATACCTATAAATTAAAGTAAATACCCTATTAGTATAGTTAGTTAACTATAGTTATATTATAAATATTAATAACTAATAATACCTTTATACTAGATTTAACCTAAAGGTAGTATACCTTAGCTATAATTATATTAACCTTATTAAATACTATTAATATAATAGTAAGGTTAGTAGTATTATTTAGTATTTTAATTAAAGGTATACCTTTTACTACTATTAAGTATATATAGTAAGATAGCTATACTTCTAGCCTAAATATATTCTTAACCTAGTATATATTATTTATAAATACCTTTATATCCTAATAAAATAAGAGTACTATATCTCTAAATAAGAGCTAGTAGGTAGTTATTATAATATCTTCTTAAAGGGATTAGTTTACTATTATAACTACTTTTATTAGCTTTATAGCTTATACCTTAGCCTAGTAGTCTTTAATACTAATAATTAGTTCTTTATTATACTAAACTAGGACTAGCTTTACCTAGGTATCTCCTTAAGTTCTTTCTTATACTATATCTATATAGGTCCCCTTTAATATAAAGCCTAGCTATATAATTATCTCCTTTATAATATTCTAGATTATTTTAATAGTTATAAGTAGTCTTAGCTTAAGGCTAGTATATACTTATAACTATTCTAAAAGGGCTTCTTATTATAACCAATAGGGTATATATAGGGTAAGAAATAAAGTTATTATATTATATAACTTCTATCTAGTTATATAGTATAGGTAAGTACTAGATATACTAGGTAATAGGAGATTATTCTTCTAGCTTTAAAGCTACCTATTATTACTCCTACTTAATCTATATTAACTAAGAAAAATAACTAGAAATAACTATAAGGAATAAAATAATAACTATAAGGAATAAAATAATAACTATAAGGAAAAGTAGTAACTACTATAGCTATTATAATATACTATAATAGTAGCCTAATTCTCCTACTTACTAATAGGTATAATAGTACCTATTAGTATACCTAAGTTACCTTTTTTTTCTAGGTATAAGGTAGCTTATAGTTATACTAAGTATAAGGTAGCTTATAGTTATATTAAGTATAGGGTAGCTTACTACTATATAGGGGGCCTTACTATTATATAGAGGGCTTTATAACTACTATATTTTCTATTTTTTATTTATAAGGTAATTTAATTTAAAAACCTATATAAATAAATTTTATAGAAAATAAAAGTTATACTATAAACTATATTTAGTAAAAATACCTTATCCTAAAGGCTATAGAATATATAAGGGATTACTAACTAAGGTATACTAAGCACTATACTAATACTAAGTATACTATAATAATACTATATTAATACTAAGTATATTATACTAGTATTATACTAGCACTATATTAGTATTAAGTATACTATACTAGTATTATACTAGTATTAAGTATACTAATTAATTATAATAGTCCTAAGAGTAATAGAATAGTAATAGACTTATAAAAGCTTAGGCTTTTATAAGATTATAGCTATAAGGAAGCCTTAATAGCTATAAGACTTATAAAGCCTTATAATTTATAGTTATAAAAGGCTTACTATAATATCTTTAAAGGGTAATACCCTAGAGGTATAGTATTAGTTAGCCTATAATAGTCTTAAAAATAATAAAATAGTAATAAGCTATAAAGAAGCCTTAATAGCTATAAGACTTATAGAACCTTATAACTTATAACTATAAAAGGCTTATTATAATACTTTTAAAAGGTAATACTCTAAAGGCTTAGTATTAGTTAGCCTATAATAATCTTAAAAGTAATAAGATAATAATAAACTATAAAGGGAACCTTAATAGCTATAAGACCTATAGAGCCTTATAACTTATAACTATAAAAGGTTTACTATAATACCTTTAAAGGGTAATACCCTAAAGGCTTAGTACTAGTTAGTCTATAATAGTCCTAAAAGTAATAAGATAGTAGTAAATAGAGAGTTAGCTAGCCTTTAAAGGGTAATACCTTAAAGGCTAGTACTAATAAAGGTATTAATAAAGAACTAGCTAGCCTTTAAAGGGTAATACCCTAGAGGCTAGTACTAATAAAGGTATTAATAAAGAGCTAGCTAGCCTTTAGAGGGTAATATCTTAAAGGCTAGTACTAATAGAGGTATTAATAGAAAGCTAGCTAGCTTTTAAAAGGTAATACCCTAAAGGCTAATACTAATAAAAAGCTAGCTAGCCTTTAGTAGGTAATACCCTAGAGACTAGTGCTAATAGTACTAATAGAGAGCTTACTATAGTGCCTATAGAGGGTAATACCCTAGAGGTATAAAGCTAATTAACTATAATATTTATAGAATAGCTTTAGTAGGTAATACTCTAAAGACTAGAGGCTTTAGAAGTATAATACTTTTAGAATAGACCCTTAGAAAATTATAGCTTAGGAGGTACTTAGTATAGTTCTAAGTAGTACTTATTATTAGAACCAATAGGGTATATATAGGGTAAGAGGTAAAGTTATTATATTATATAACTTCTATCTAGTTATATAGTATAGGTAAGTACTAGATATACTAGGTAATAGGAGATTATTCTTCTAGCTTTAAAGCTACCTATTATTACTCTTACTTAATCTATATTAACTAAGAAAAATAACTAAAAATAACTATAAAGAATAAAATAATAACTATAAAAAATAAAATAATAACTATAAGGAAAAGTAGTAACTACTATAGCTACTATAATATACTATAATAATAGCCTAATTTTCTTACTTATTAATAGGTATAATAATACCTATTAGTATACCTAAGTTACCTTTTTCTTCTAAGTATAGAGTAGCTTATAGTTATACTAGGTATAAGATAGCTTATAATTATATTAGGTATAGGGTAGCTTACTACTATATAGGGGGCTTTACTACTATATAAGGGGGTTTTATAACTACTATATTTTCTACTTTTTACTTATAAGGTAATTTAACTTAAAAACCTATATAAATAAATTTTATAAAAAATAAAAGTTATATTATAAACTACATTTAGTAAGGGCGCCTTATCCTAAAGGCTATAGGATATATAAGGGACTACTAGCTAAGGTATACTAGGTATTATACTAGTACTAAGTATACTATAGTAATATTATACTAGTACTAAGTATACTATACTAGTATTATACTAGTATTATATTAATACTAAGTATACTATACTAGTACTATACTAGTATTAAGTATATTAATTAACTATAATAGTCTTAAGAATAATAGAATAGTAATAGACTTATAAAGGCTTAGGCTTTTATAAGATTATAGCTATAGGGGAGCCTTAGTAGCTATAAGACTTATAAAGCCTTATAACTTATAGCTATAGAAGGCTTACTATAATATTTTTAAAAGGTAATACCTTAAAGGTATAGTACTAATTAGCCTATAATAGTCTTAAAAGTAATAAAATAGTAGTAAGCTATAGAGAAGCCTTAATAGCTATAAGACCTATAAAACCTTATAACTTATAACTATAGAAGGCTTACTATAATGCCTTTAAAGGGTAATACCTTAAAGGCTTAGTACTAGTTAGCTTATAATAGTTCTAGAAGTAATAAGATAGTAGTAAATAGAGAGCTAGCTAGCCTTTAAAAGGTAATACCTTAAAGGCTAGTATTAATAGAAGTGTTAATAGAGAGCTAGCTAGCCTTTAAAGGATAATACCTTAAAGGCTAATACTAATAAAAGTATTAATAAAGAGCTAGCTAGCCTTTAAAAGGTAATACCTTAAAGGCTAGTATTAATAGAGAGCTAGCTAGCCTTTAGTAAGTAATACCTTAAAGGTTAGTACTAATAGTACTAATAAAGAGCCTATTATAATACTTATAGAAGGTAATACCTTAGAGGTATAGAGCTAATTAACTATAATACTTATAGAATAGCTTTAGTAGGTAATACCCTAGAGACTAAAGGCCTTAAGAGTATAATACTTCTAGAATAGACCCCTAGAAAATTATAGCTTAAGAGGTACTTAGTATAGTCCTAGGTAGTACCTATACTTATAAAAGGCTAGCTTTAGTAATAGCTTAGTTATAATATTAATAGTATTCTTAGTATTTAGAATTTAACTAAAGCTTAATTAGTATAGTATATTCTTATTATATAACTAGTAATATTAGATATTTATATACTTTATATAGGGGTATTCTTAGATATTAGAAGCTTAGGTAATAGTATTAGAGTTATTAGCCTAGATAGTAGTCTTAGTATAAGTAGGCTTTTCCTTAAGGGTTTTTATAATAATATAGTAAAGCTATTAAATCTAGATAGCTTCTTAGGCTATATTATACTAGGAGATATACTTTACTTTAATAGTTAAGTATATAATAATATTTTATAGCTTTAAGTATTAAGATATAATACTACTTCTTAAGGTAATAATAAAGCTATTAATAGATTTATATATTTATTAGTAGCTAGTATAGTTAGTATTATAATAAACTTAAAGTCTTTTATTAGGTCTTATAAAAATAAGTTTATAGTTAATAGTACCTTTAATATATTATAGGAGTTATTTTAGGCTAGTAATATATTTTACTAGTAAGGTAGCTATAAATCTATAGTAATAGTTAATAGTAAAGTAGATATTAAGTCTAGAGTAGTTAGAAAGATAAATTAGGCTTTTATAGGTTTTAGTATACTAGCTATTTTTAATAGTTAGTTATTATTTAATACTTTTAGTAATAGGACTTATTAATAGGTTATAAGGTTTATAGTTAAGAAGGCTAGCTTCTTTTAGAAAGGCTTTAGTATATTTATTTTAAAAGAGTATAAGGGTTTTTATATATTAGTCTTAATAGATATTAATACTAAGATAATAGTTAATAAGGCCTATATCTATTATCTTATAAGTATCTAATAAGGCTTTCTTAATCTCTATAATAATAACCTTATTCTTATTAATAATAAGAAGATTATTAATATAAATTATAATAATTAGGCTATCTTTATAAATAAATAGGGAATAATTAAGCTATATAGGCTTAAAACTAAGACTTTAAAGTATTTTATAAAGGGTTATATACTAGATCTATAAGGCTTACTTTAGCCTATATAGGGACTTTAATAGCTTTTATACCTTTTTAAGGTATTCTTCTTAATATCCTTTAGGTATTTTAATATAAACTTTAGTATTTATAGGACTATAAAGAAAAGTAGTCTTAATATCTATTTACTTAACCTTAAGGTCTAAGGTAGTTATAATTACTAGTAGTAGGTAAAGTATTAAAATTTTTAGTATACTTATAAATATTTTATAGTAATTAAGTCTTTTATATTAATTAAAGCCTTTTACTATATACTAGGATTTTTAGTAAATAACCTTATTATTAGTACTTCTTTTAAGTTTATATACTTACTTACCTAGAAGGATAGTTTTATTTTTAAGCTTATTAACTATAATTATAATATAATTCTTTACTAAAGAGTTATATTTATTTACTATTAAGCCTTTCTACTTTTATAAATTAAAATAAAGAATAGCCTACTTATATATTATAAGTTCTTTATTATAAATAAGGTTATTAAATATAATAAGGTTTATTATATTATTAAGATTAAAGTAAAGTATATATTAGTAGTTTTAGGATACTAGGACTAATCTAATTAGAATTTTAATCTATATTATAGGTCTTTCTTTTTATTTAATAGTACTACTTAGAGCTAAGGATAAAGGTATTTTAAAGAGGTTAAATAGTATCTTATTAATATTAATAGTAAAGATAGGATATAAGGTTAATTAAATATCTAATAGTATTAGTTTAAATTTATTATTACTTAGTATATATAGATAGCTAATAAAGTTATTATTATTAGCTAGGTTATAAATATTATTATCTTTATTAGTAATTCTTAATACTATTAATATAAAGGATATAGAAGGTATTATTTACTTAAGCCTTATAGTTAAGGTAGTAGGTATACTATAGTACTTTACTATAGAGCTTTTACTAGTAGGTAAGTTATAGGTAATTAGAGTAATTTCTATATACTTTTATTTCCTATTAATTACCTATTAACCTAAAGAGTAGTATATAGTTTTACTTTTATAGCTTAAGGTAGGGTTATTCTACTAAAGAAGGTTATATTTAAAATCTTTAAATAGCTAGTTAGGTTATTCTTAGAAGATAATATTATTAGTAACTACTAGTCTATTAGGTCTATTAGTATTTAAGATAATATAGTTAGTTTAGTTTTTATATTTAATTAAAATATATAGGATAGTTTTAGGAACTATTCTTAGAATATAATAAGAGGTTTTTTATTATTTATAACTACCTATAATTTATAAATAACTAAGGTTAGGTTTATCTTTAAACTATAGTTTATAAGGAGTTATTAGTTTATTATTCTTTATTATAAGGGTATATTATTAAAGAGTAGTATAGGCTTATATTATAACTAGCTAGAATTTAATTAGTACTTTTAATTAATATATAGTAAGAAAAAGCTTATTTTATAGTATCTTATTCTTAACCTTAATAATACTATTCTATTAATATTAATTAGTAGTAAAATACTATAGGTATATACTTAAGGAAATATAAGAGTTCTTAAACTAGGTTATAATATTCTCCTCCTTTTAATCTAGCTAGATAAAGTAGTATTTATATTCTAAATATTCCTATATCTTTAGGAAATTTAGTATTATATTAGGTAGCTAAGATTTCTTTTTAATAAGGAATAGTTAGTATATTCTAGTATAATTATTAATAATAGTAACTTAGTATTAATCTTTCTTTTAAAAGGTAGGTAAGGTATTAATAATATTAATATAGAGGCTTTTAAAAGAATATATTCTCTTTTAGAATAGATAAATATAGGGGCTTTCTTTTTATCTTTTTATAAGATAGCTAATATAATATTTATACTAGCTAATAGGCTTTATATTAATAAAGATAAAGATAAATTTAATAATATTTTATTCCCTTAGATATTTAAGTTAATTATACTATAGTTTATACTTTAAGTTATTTATTATATAGGCTAATATACTAATACTTAAAGTAATATAGTTAACTATATAGACTTTAGTAGTTTATTAGGTAGTAAGAATAACCCTTTAATCTTTTATTATAACTACTCTTTCTTTATTAAAGACTATTATAGTATCTTTTATTACTAGATAGCTAATAAAGAGTAGGCTTATTAAGGTACCTTCTTATAAAATACTATTATATAATTTTAAAGTAGTCTTAAGGCTTTTTATAGTAATAATAGCTATTCTATAAGTAGTAGGTTTTAAGATAATATTAATAAGACCTTAAATACTAAGGCCTAAGTAAGGAGATAAGTCCTTTATAAGTTCCTTATAGCCTAAGATATAGCTAGATATATTAAAGTTAAGTAGTATTAGTTTCTAATATAATAATATAGAAAAACTAAAATCTTATTTAGGTTTAATACTTATAAAAGTACTATCTACCTTAAGTTAACTAAAGTATTATAGGCTTTAAAAGATAGTAAAAATAAGTTAGGCTAGCTTAGAGTTTATAAAAGGACTTATATACTATTTAAAGCTAACCTTTTTATATTTATACTTATTATTATATTTTTTAATTAGGTATTAGTACTTTCTATTTTATTAAAATAAAAAGGGTAGGTTTATTAGATAGAGTTTAGGGTATAGCTTCTAGTATTACTTATTAAAGTAACTTAAAAGCTTATAGGAGGAATAGAAGTACTTAGTAATATTAGGTTTTATTATACTATAAGGGGGATACCCTTTAGTAGCTATTATAATAACTAAAGTAATTTATTATTTAGACTTTTTATTATTCTATTATTTAAGCTTAGTAAGGTTAGCTATAATTATAACTACCTATATAAGTATAGTTATAAGAGTTATAATAGTATTATTAGTTTATTTTAGAATAAAATAAAGGGCTATTTTAGTAGTATAGAAGTTAAACTCTTTATTAAGATTATTAATAAAAAGATATATTATTAAAGCCTTAAGGATTTTAAAGTCTTTATTAAGAGATTATTACTTAGCCTAAGTATTAATAAGTACTATAGTAAGTTTCTTAATAGATCTATATTAAGTAAGGGTTAATATTAAGAGATAATTAGCTATAGTTTAGAAAATAGTAATACCTTTTAGTTTAAAGTATTTCTTAAGGGCTATAATTATATTTAATATTATAACTTTATTCTTAATAAGGCTATAAGTATATTCTTTAAGGTTTATATTAATAAGAGTAATAGTATAGACTTAGTTCTATATCTATTTTTAAATAAAATCTTTTATAGTCTTATTATTATAAGCCTTAGTTAAAATAGAGTTATTTCTTTAGCCTTCTAATAGTAATCTATTAAGATTATTAAGTCTTAGTATATTAATTATCTTTAGCTTTTATTTAACTTAATTACTTTTAGATTTAAGCTTTAAGATATTTAGTACCTCTTTTAATATTAAAGATATAATATTAAATAATAAAGTAGGTAATAAGGCTATAAGAAGATCTTAGCTTATATATAGGAGTTAAGTTATTAATAGTACTACTTATTAAGGGAGTAGAACTTTAAGATAATAAGAAGGATAATAAGTTAAGTATATAGTCTTTCTTTTTAAACTAAGTACCTTATATTTATTTAAAGGTAAGAAGTATTTAAGTAAGTAATAGGGAATTCTTCTTACTAAGTAAGTAGTTACTATATACTTTTTATAATAGTTAAGATTATAGATTATAGTAAGTAATTTAGTAGGTATATTTAAGACTATAGATTATAGTAAGTAATTTAATAAGTATATCTATTTAAAGGCTATAATTATATTAAGTAAATTTATATTATAATATATATAAAATAAGTATATAGAGTCTATATATAAATTACTAAGTAGGGTATAGTAGTAGAATTTCTTTTTCTTTATATAGAATTTTTATAGTAAATAGACTTATTAGATATACTCTAGATTAGCTAGAGTTTAAGGTCTTTCCTCTTCCTATATATAAGGAGTTATAAATTTCTTAAGTTTTATAGTAAATATTAGCTTATATAGATAGTAGGTAAATTTAATAAGAAATTAATACTTTCTTTTATTTTATTAATAGTTTTTATAATATAAGTATTATTAGGCTTATAACCTATTAGAACTAATAGGGTATATATAGGGTAAGAAGTAAAGTTATTATATTATATAACTTCTATCTAGTTATATAGTATAGGTAAGTACTAAATATACTAGGTAATAGGAGATTATTCTTCTGGCTTTAGAGCTGCCTATTATTACTTATACTTATAAAAGGCTAGTTTTAATAGTAACTTAGTTATAATATTAGTAGTATTCTTAGTACTTAGAATTTAACTAAAGCTTAACTAGTATAGTATATTCTTATTATATAACTAATAGTATTAAATATCTATATACTTTATATAGGGGTGTTCTTAGATACTAGAAGCTTAGGTAATAGTACTAGAGTTATTAGCCTAGATAGTAGTCTTAGTATAGGTAGGCTTTTCCCTAAAGGTTTTTATAATAATATAGTAAAGCTATTAAATCTAGATAGCTTCCTAGGCTATATTATACTAGGAGATATACTTTACTTTAGTAGTTAAGTATATAATAATATTCTATAGCTTTAAGTACTAAGATATAATATTACTCTTTAGGGTAATAATAAAGCTATTAATAGATTTATATATTTATTAGTAGCTAATATAGTTAGTATTATAGTAAACTTAAGGTCCTTTATTAGGTCTTATAAAAATAAGTTTATAGTTAATAATACTTTTAATATATTATAAGAGCTATTTTAGGCTAGTAATATATTCTACTAGTAAGGTAGCTATAAATCTATAGTAATAGCTAATAGTAAAGTAGATATTAAGCCTAAAGTAGTTAAAAAGATAAATTAGGCTTCTATAGGTCTTAGTATACTAGCTATTCTTAATAGTTAGCTATTACTTAATACTTTTAGTAGTAGGACTTATTAATAAGTTATAAGGTTTATAGTTAAAAAGGCTAGCTTCTTTTAGAAGGGCTTTAGTATATTTACTTTAAAAGAGTATAAAGGTTCTTATATATTAGTCTTAGTAGATATTAATACTAAGATAGTAGCTAATAAGGCTTATATTTATTATCTTATAAGTATTTAATAAGGCTTTCTTAATCTCTATAATAATAACCTTATTCTTACTAATAATAAGAAGATTATTAATATAAACTATAATAATTAGGCTATCTTTATAGATAAATAAAGAATAATTAAGCTATATAAGCTTAAAGCTAAGACTTTAAAGTATTTTATAAAAGGTTATATACTAGATTTATAGGGCTTACTTTAGTCTATATAAGGACTTTAATAGCTTCTATACCTTCCTAGGGTATTCTTCTTAATATCCTTTAGGTATTTTAATATAGACTTTAGTATTTATAAGACTATAAAGAAAAGTAGTCTTAATATCTATTTACTTAACCTTAAGGTTTAAGGTAGCTATAATTACTAATAGTAAGTATAGTATTAAAATTTTTAGTATATTTATAAATATTTTATAGTAATTAAGTCCTTTATATTAATTAAAGCCTTTTACTATATATTAGGATTTCTAGTAAATAACCTTATTATTAGTACCTCTTTTAAGTTTATATACCTACTTACTTAGAAGGATAGTCTTATTTTTAGGCCTATTAACTATAATTATAATATAGTTCTTTACTAAAGAGTTATATTTATTTACTATTAAGCCTTTTTATTTTTATAAGTTAAAGTAAAGAATAGCCTACTTATATATTATAGGTTCTTTATTATAAATAAGGTTATTAAATATAATAAGGTTTATTATATTATTAAGATTAAAGTAAAGTATATATTAGTAGTTTTAAAATACTAAGACTAATCTAATTAGAATTTTAATCTATATTATAAGTCTTTCTTCTTACTTAATAGTACTATTTAAAGCTAAGAATAAAGGTATTTTAAAGAGGTTAAATAGTATCTTATTAATACTAATAGTAGAAATAAGATATAAGGTTAATTAAATATCTAATAGTATTAGTTTAAATTTATTATTATTTAGTATATATAAATAGCTAATAAAGTTATTATTATTAACTAGGTTATAAATACTATTATCTTTATTAGTAATTCCTAGTATTACTAATATAGAGGATATAAAAGGTATTATTTACTTAGGCCTTATAGTTAAGGTAGTAGGTATACTATAGTATTTTACTATAAAGCTTTTATTAGTAAGTAAGTTATAGGTAATTAGAGTAATTTTTATATACTTTTATCTTTTATTAATTACCTATTAACCTAAAAAGTAGTATATAGTTTTACTTTTATAGCTTAAGGTAAGGTTATTCTATTAAAGAAGGTTATATTTAAAATCTTTAAATAGTTAGTTAAGCTATTCTTAAAAGATAATATTATTAGTAACTACTAATTTATTAGGTTTATTAGTATTTAAGATAATATAATTAGTTTAGCCTTTATATCTAATTAGGATATATAAGATAGTTTTAAGAACTATTCTTAGAATATAATAAGAGGTTTTTTACTACTTATAACTACCTATAATTTATAAATAACTAAGGTTAGGTTTATTTCTAAACTATAGTTTATAAGGAGTTATTAGTTTATTATTCCTTATTATAAAGGTATACTATTAGAAAGTAATATAGGCTTATATTATAACTAGCTAGAATTTAATTAGTACTTTTAACTAATATATAATAAGAAAAAGCTTATCTTATAATATCTTATTCTTAACCTTAGTAATACTATTCTATTAATATTAATTAGTAGTAAAATATTATAAGTATATACCTAAGGAAATATAAGAGTTCTTAAACTAGGTTATAATATTCTTCCCCCCCTAATCTAGCTAGATAAAGTAGTATTTATATTCTAGATATTCTTATATTTTTAGGAAATTTAGTATTATATTAAGTAGTTAAGATTTCTTTTTAATAGGGAATAGCTAGTATATTCTAGTATAATTATTAAGAATAATAACCTAATATTAATCCTTCTTTTAAGAAGTAGGTAGAGTATTAATAATATTAATATAAAGGCTTTTAAAAGGATATATTCCTTTTTAGAATAGATAAATATAAAGGCTTTCTTTTTATCTTTTTATAAGATAGCTAATATAATATTTATACTAGCTAATAGGCTTTATACTAATAAAAATAAAGATAAGTTTAATAATATTTTATTCCCTTAAATATTTAAGTTAATTATATTATAGTTTATACCTTAGGTTATTTATTATATAGGTTAATATACTAATACTTAAAGTAATATAATTAACTATATAGACTTTAGTAGTTTATTAGGTAGTAAGAATAACCCTTTAATCCTTTATTATAACTACTTTTTTTTTATTAAAAACTATTATAATATTCTTTACTATTAGGTAGCTAATAAAGAGTAGGCTTATTAAGGTACCTTCCTATAGAATACTATTATATAATTCTAAGGTAATCTTAAGGCTTTTTATAGTAATAATAGTTATTCTATAAATAGTAGGTTTTAAAATAGTACTAATAAGACCTTAAATACTAAGGCTTAAGTAAGAAGATAGGTTCCTTATAAGTTCTTTATAGCCTAAGATATAGCTAGATATATTAAAGTTAAGTAGTATTAGTTTTTAATATAATAATATAAAAAAACTAAAATCTTATCTAGGTTTAATACTTATAAGAGTATTATTTACCTTAAGTTAATTAAAATATTATAGGCTTTAAAAAATAGTAAAAATAAGTTAAGTTAGTTTAAAGTTTATAAAAAGACTTATATACTATTTAAAACTAACCTTTTTATATTTATACTTATTATTATATTTCTTAGTTAAGTATTAGTACTTTCTATTTTATTAAAATAAAGAGGGTAGGTTTATTAAATAGAGTTTAAAGTATAGCTTTTAGTATTACTTATTAAAGTAACCTAGAAGCTTATAAAAAGAATAGAAGTACCTAATAGTATTAGGTTTTATTATATTATAAAGGGGATACCTTCTAATAGCTATTATAGTAATTAAAATAGCTTATTACTTAGACTTTTTATTATTTTATTATTTAAGCTTAATAAAGTTAATTATAATTATAACTATTTATATAAGTATAATTATAAGAGTTATAATAGTATTATTAGTTTACTTTAGAATAAGATAAAGGGTTATTTTAATAATATAAAAGTTAAACTCTTTATTAAGATTATTAATAAAAAGATATATTATTAAAGTTTTAAAGACTTTAAAGTCTTTATTAAGAGATTACTATTTAGCCTAAGTATTAATAAATACTATAGTAAGTTTTTTAATAGATCTATATTAAATAAAGGTTAGTATTAGGAAATAATTAGCTATAGTTTAAAAGATAATAATACCTTTTAGTTTAAAGTACTTTTTAAAAGCTATAATTATATTTAATATTATAACTTTATTTTTAATAAGGCTATAAGTATATTCTTTAAGGCTTATATTAATAAAAATAATAGTATAAACTTAATTCTATATTTATTCTTAAATAAGATCTTTTATAGTCTTATTACTATAAGCTTTAGTTAGGATAAAGCTATTTCCTTAGCCTTCTAGTAATAATCTATTAAGATTATTAAGTCTTAGTATATTAATTATCTTTAGCTTTTATTTAACCTAACTACTTTTAAATTTAAGTTTTAAGATATTTAGTACCTCCTTTAGTATTAAAGATATAATATTAAATAATAAAGTAGGTAATAAGGCTATAAGAAAATCTTAGCTTATATATAAGAGTTAAGTTATTAATAATATTACTTATTAAGGAAGTAGAACTTTAAGATAATAAAGAAGATAATAGGCTAAGTATATAGTCTTTCTTTTTAAACTAAATATTTTATATTTATTTAAAGGTAAAAAGTATTTAAGTAAGTAATAAAGAATTCTTTTTACTAAATAAGTAGTTACTATATACTTTTTATAATAATTAAGACTATAAATTATAGTAAATAATCTAGTAAGTATATTTAAAACTATAAATTATAATAAGTAATCTAATAAGTATATTTATTTAAAGGCTATAACTATATTAAGTAAATTTATATTATAATATATATAAAATAAGTATATAAAGTCTATATATAAATTACTAAGTAAGGTATAGTAATAGAATTTCTTTTTCTTTATATAGAATTTTTATAGTAAATAGACTTATTAAATATACTTTAGATTAGCTAGAGTTTAGGGTCTTTCTTCTTTCTATATATAAGGAGTTATAAATTTCTTAAGTTTTATAGTAAATATTAGCTTATATAGATAATAGGTAAATTTAATAAGAAATTAATACTTTCTTTTATTTTATTAATAGCTTTTATAATATAAGCACTATTAGGCTTATAACCTATTATAACTAATAGGGTATATATAAGGTAAGAGGTAAAGTTATTATATTATATAACTTTTATCTAGTTATATAGTATAGGTAAGTGCTAGATATACTAGGTAATAGGAGATTGTTCTTCTGGCTTTAGAGCTGCTTGTTATTACTTCTACTTAGGGCTTATTATCTTTATTTACTAAAAAGAGGAGCTTTTTTATAATAATTAACTAGGTTTTAGGTTTCTTCTAGGTAGGTACTACCTTAGGTTTAGTTAGTTAAGTTTTATTAGTCTTAATATATTTAGATATATCTTTAGTAGTCTTTTTATTACTACCTACCTTAATTATAGTATAGCTTTTATTTAGTATTATTTCTAAGCTAGGCCTAATATTATTTTACTTCTTACCTACTTTTTATTAATTTTATTAATATTATAGGCTTATTATAAGTATATACTAATTCTAGGTATACAATATTAGTATTATTATTAGTATTACTATTAGTAATACTATTATTATTATTAGTATTATTATTATTTATAATACTATTATTATTATTATTTAAAGAGATTTAGTTAGCTAAAGACTTTCTATAGTTATAGTTATTCTCTTCTAATAAATTAAAAGAGATATTATTATTATTATTATTTATAAAATTATTTTCTAATATAATAATATTTCTAGAAATTATAACTTTTTTCTTAGAAATATCCTATATTTTATAAGAATTTAGAAGATATCCTATAACTATACCTTTAAAGGCTCTAGTCTCTAGTTTAGAACTAGGAGTCTTATTCTTATAATAGACTATACTTCTAAAAGTCTTTATAACTAATAAATTATATTTAGTTAAAATTCTATTTTCCTTTAATTCAATAGAAATATATTATATTATATAAATAAATAGCAGTTTTTAAAGCTTCTCCCTATAAAAAGGTAGGTATATTAGCTATAAATAATATAACTCTTATTTTATTTAATAAAGTCCTATTTACCCTTTCTATAGTACTATTAGGTTCTTTAGTATAGAGTA
>NW_006271969.1:615221-622091 GCF_000225605.1 Cordyceps militaris CM01
AAATTACCTTATTATATAAACCTTTATAATATATATATACTATAATTATATATAGTATATAATATATATTAATTTAAGGTATTAATATATATCTTTATAATATAATATATAATATATTATATTATAGTATTATATAATAGGTATTAATTCCTATTATACTATACTAATATCTTATATAGAACTTAAATAAGATATTAATATATATTCTTTCTAATAAGTAATATTTTAATATAATTATAATATAATTATAATTATATAAATATTAACAAATTATTATAGTTATAACTATTTAACTATTAATATTATATAATATAATATTAATATATATATTGGTTAGTTTATATATGGTTTATTGGTTTAAAAAAGCTTAAAAGGTAGCTTATTAGCTTAAAAATAGCTTAAAAAATAGCTTATTAGCTTAAAAATAGCTTAAAAAACAGCTTATTAGCTTAAAAATAGCTTAAAAAGTTAGTTAGTTTATTAGTTATTTTATATATATATAACTAAGTAATATATTACTTAGGTTATATAGTAAATTTAGTATAATTAAAGTAGTATTATACCTATATTAATATTATAACTCTAGGCTTATAACCTATTAAGGTGTATAAGATACTTAAGTAGAAGGAGTAGAAAGTCTATTAAATATAAATTATAAGTAAGAAAAGTAGATTAAATAGGTAAAAGAAGAAGGAAGAAGAATTATAGTATTAATAACTATAAAGATTATATATAAATTATATAGAGGGATTACTATACTTTATAGTTAGAGATTATAAAGACCTTTCTTCTACTTCTAAATAACTACTAAATACTCTAATATAGAGTTAATATAGGTATTCTAAAGTATCTAAGAGGAGGTATTAAAGGCGTTCTAGAGTATCTAAGAGTTATATAACTCCCTTATATCTTATATAATAGTTATCTAAATTATATAAAAGTAGGTCTATTATAATAGGAAAAATTAGGGTATTTTTATAGTATATATAATTATACTATTATCCCTTATAGTTTAATACTTATAGATAGCTAATATAGCTTTAATAGCTATATAAATTTAATATATAATTATACTATTAGTTTAAATATTTTATATACTACCTTTAATATATATAAATAGTTAATATTAAATTTAATAATAATATTCTATTAAGGCTTATTATATATATATATTTATATAAATATTAATAGCTTAAACTTAAAAGAAAGCCTTTATAATTTAATAGTATTAATATTAGCCTTAAGCTAGTCTTAAAGCCTTAAAAAAAGCTTTTTTAATATATAGAAGTTATTATAGAATTTAATATTATTTAAACTACTAAATAACTTATTTATTATAAACTTTATAGTAACTAGGCTATAGTAATAATAAGGTAATTTAAAGCCTTTAAGACTATTATTATTAATATAATTATATAAAGGAGTTAGGCTTAAGCCTACTCTAGCTAGACTTAGCCTAAGGCTACTATAGGCATACCCTTAGTATACCCCCTTTATATACTATAGTAGATAGATAGACTAGCTTTTCCTTCTCTTTTACTTTATAAGAAAGTTAATACTATTATAATACCTATCTATAAATACCCTAAGGCTAGTCTTTAATAATTAACTCTTTTCTATATTAATACCTTTTTTACCTAGTTAAAAGAAAAGCTAATAAGATAAAAATAATAATAATAAAATTATAATCTAAATAATAGTTATTAATAGTTAAGGCCTACTAGGCACTTTTAGTCTAGACTATAACTATAATAAAGTAGAATATATTCTTAAAAGAGAAGTTATAATAACTATAAGACCTTTTTAATACCTAGGCTATAGCTAGCTAAAACCCTTAAGGTTAGATAGTAGTACTAAAAGGTACCCCTTTTTTAGCTAACCTACCTATAGTTTAATAAAAGCCTTTATTTATAAAGGAGAATAATAATAATTATCTTAAGGTATTTATAAAATAAAAGTAAACTATAGTATATAAACTAAAGACTAATATAAACTTTATTAGCCCCTTAAAATCTTAGTTTATATATATTTAAATAAACCTTAATATTATATTATAACTAAAGGTTATTATATACTTTAAAGTAAATAACCCTTAAGGTATAATAGACTTATATAAATTCTTAAAATACTTTAAGATAGTATTTAATAACTTTTATTAATAGTTTATAATAATAATAAACTTTAATATAATCTTATAAAGTAATAAAAAGTCCTTTAATTATTATTATATATACTTTAAATAGAAGTTAGCCTTAACTAATAATTTTATATAATTAAATAAGGTTAAGCTAAGTAAACTCTACTTTATACTATTAGTTATAATAAAGATATTTATAATTAGCTATAGTATTTTTTAAATAAACTATAATAATATAATCTAGATACTCTAGAAGGTAGTAATTAACTTTAAATTATATAGAATTAAAAGGTAGTATTAAGCTAAACTATAATAAAGACTATAAAGGTAATATATAGACTATAAAGGGGATATTTAAATAATAAGTATCTATATCTTTAAAATTAAACTAGCTATTAATAATATAACCTTAAGTAATATATAGTCTAGAAAATATACTATATAGGTATTTAAGGTAATACTTAATATATACTAGGAGGTAAGGTAATACCTTTATTATAGGAAGATAAGCTATATAATTATAGCCTATAGGCTTAAGCTAGCTAGACCCTTAATACTAGTTTATATAAATAGTATTTCTATAGGGGACTAATCTAATAGTTTAAAAAAAGAAAATACTTAAAAATAAGTCTTTCTTTAGGTATATTAGTTATAATAAAAGGTTAAAAAGGAATAAATAAGTAAGATAAGGTAGTCTAAAAAGAGATAGCTAAATAAATAAATACTAAACTATTCTTTATCCTTACTATCTTAAAGGTATATATATTAATAAATACCCTTATTAACTTAGGTTATAAATACTATAAAGTAATATAAGAAAAGGTAGTAAATAAGCTATACCTTAAAAAAATCTTATTATTAATTAAGTAAGGAATTAAGTTAGTTATAAAAAAAAAGGTATTAAAGTTTATAATATTTAATATAATAAAGGTTAAAATAGATATTAATAGCTAGGTATTCCTAGTTCTACTTTATATAATACTTATATTATTAAGGCTAATAATACTTAGACTACCTTAGCTTATCTACTATAAACTAATAATAGATATAGAAAGGGGCTTTATCTACCTTAAGATAAAGCTATACTAGAAGATATATATAAAGGACTATAGAAAGAATAAAGAAGGCTTAATACTACTTAGTAGAAGCTAGTTCTACTACTAGCTTAAAGTAGACTTTAAGGAATATTATAAGGTAATATAGATTATATTAATAAGTATTTATAAGATTAATACTATCCTCTATTAAAAGCTAGTTAGGGAATAGATAATCCCTTAATAATATAAGGAGTTTAAGAACCTTTTCTAGAAAGAGGATATAATAGTATTATTACCCTATTAAAAAGGGTTTAACTATAAAATTAAGATTAAAACTAAGCTAAATAGTATATTAGAATAACTACTATATAGCTACCTTTACTATATACCTTAAGACTAATTACTAGAACTATAGAAGTAGCTAATATCCTTACTAGATAAAGGCTAAATAAAAGTAAGTTTATTCTTAGCTATAGTATTAATACTTCTAATAAAGAAGTTAAATAAAAGGTAATACTTCTATATAGATTATAAAGGGCTTAATATAATCTTAAAAGATAATAGATATTTACTCCTACTTATTAAAGAGATACTATAGGCCTTTTTAATAATAAAGTAATATATAAAGCTTAATATCTATTTAGTATTTTATAGGCTATAAATAAAGATAAGGTTTAAAAAGTTTATAACTTTTTAGACTTAGTTTAGCCTTTTTAAGTAACTTATATACCTTTTTAATCTCTTTAAAATACTAATAATATTCTAATAGTATATTAACTATATACTAGATAACTCTTTTAATAAATATATAATAGCTTACCTTAATAATATCCTAATCTATACCTTAAGGTCCTTATAAGACTATAAAGAGAAAGTATAGGTAATTTTAGGCTACTTTAAGGATATTAGTCTTTATATAGACTTAATAAAATATAACTTCTTTATAAAAATAGTAAAATACTTAAGATTTATTATATAGGTAAAGGTCTTACTAAAGCTAGACCTAGAGAAGATATATATAATCTATAATTAAGAGGTACCTACCTTAGTAAAAGGGGTTTAAAGTTTTAATAGATTTATAAACTTCTACTATAACTTTATTCTAGACTTCTTAACTATATAAAAGCTACTTACCTAGCTAATAAAGAAGGGTATATTATTTATATAAAATAAAGAGAAGGTAACTATATTTAAGATATTAAAATTATTATTCTTATTAAGCCTATACCTAAGCCTTTAAGACCTAATAAAGAAGATACTAATAGAATTAAATACCTTTAGTATAAAACTAAGTAGCTATTTATTATAGGTTAATAAAGATAAGGTCCTTTAATTAATAGCCTACTACTTTACTAAGCTATTAACTATAAAGTAGAACTATATAATCTATAATAAGAAGCTTTTAGTAATTATTATATACCTTAAAGTATAAAAGCCTAAGCTTTAAAGGTAAGAAAACCCCTTTATAATTCTAACTAATTATAAAAACCTTAAGTATTTTATAAAGCTATACTTACTATTAGAATAATAAACTAGGTAGGTAGAGTTTCTTTCCTAGTTTTAATTCTAGCTATATTACTAACCTAGACTATTAGTATAATAACTAGATACCCTTAGCTAATAAAAGGTATATAAAGATAACCTAGAAAGACCTTTAAAAGAGATTATAAGGCTAATTAATATTATAATAATTATAATAATAAGTATAAGTAAATAATACTTATTATTATTTTTAGACTTAAAGCTCTTAGTACTATAAAAAGATAATATAATATTAAACCTAAGCTACCTTATTAAGCTAGTAGCTATATACTAAAGTACCTAGTCCTTTTTAGAGGAGGCTAAAACCTATAAGTAAGTTATAAACTATACTATTTCTACCTACTAAAGGCTTTAGTTTAAAGGCTACCTATAGATTCTAAGCTAAGAACTACTAATAACTACCCTAATAAAGAGGGTATACTCTTTATCTATAATAATATACCTAGAGAAAAATACTATATTTTTACTACTTATATAGGACTACTACTAGTCTAGAATATCCTAGGATATTATATACTATATTTAAAACTATAAGTATTTTAAGGTATATAAGTTAAGAAAACTATACTAAGAACTCTTATAGCTAATTCCTATTAAAGAGTAATACTAATAGTAAATTTTAGTTAACTTTATAATAAACTTACTAGCCTAAAAAGAAGGCTAGCTATATTTTTTAATAGTAATTACTAATTAACTATTAAAGTATATTTAGCTTAAGGTAATAAGCTTTATAATAGTAAAGGATTATATAATATAGTTCTTTTTATATTAGTAATATTTTTATAAATTCTTTAACTAAATTATAAATAATAAAGAATTAAACTAGGTTAATAAGTTCTAAAGAATACTATACTACCTAACTAGTACTAAGTAGCTTTTATTAATAGCCTTCTACCTTTAGATAGATAGTAAGATAAAGTAAGCTAACTAAGAAGTATAGATAATACTCTATATACTAGTTATATACTCTTAATATAACTAGTTTACCTAGTTACTAATAGCCTAGTTTATACTTAATAACTAGGACTTATTTATTATAAGTTTTAACCTAAACTTCTTACTATATAGCTATTATAAGCTAGTTATATAGCTTATAATAAGGCTATTAATACCTTTTAAGTTCTTTATAGGAAAGGTAAAGATGTTTTTTAAATATATTAAGGAGGGTTTAAAGCTAGCCTAAGCTATAATTATATATACTTAATAATAGGTTAAAAAAGCTATAGATAACTCTTAATACCTAGTAAAATACTTCTAGAAAAGGGATAAAGTATAGCTTTCCTTATATAATATTATAATAATATAGCTAAATAAGAAACTTAATTAAGTCTAGGTAAAATATATAGTAATAGTAGTTTTAATACTATTAATAATAACCTTTAATATACTAAAAAACCTTTATAAGATATTTTATATTAATCTTATTAATCTTATTAAATAGGCTATAAATAACCCCCTTCTATCCTAATTATAAAATAACTAGGCCTTTAAGCTAGTACTAGTTAAAGATAAGCTAGGCCTAGAGTTAACCTAAGAATATACTATTAAGGAAATTCTATATATTTACTACCTATTAAGATAAGGCTATAGAAAAGAGGTATTTATTAAATAGGTAGAATACTAAGACTTAACCTAAGAACCCCTAAAGGTATTATAAGATAATACTATACTTACTAGGTTTAAAGAATAATAAGGTAATATTTAAGATAATAATAGACTATATATAGCCTATTTATAAAAAACTAAATAAATATAATTTACTAACTAATAATTAAGGTTATAATAGGTATAGTATTAAGATATAATACTTATATAAGTAAAATAAGGTATTATACTAGGAATAAAAAGGACTTATAAGATAATAGGAAATAGTAATTCTTTTATTCTTAAAGGAGTATAACTCTATACTTATAGCTTTACTAGGTCCCTACTAAGCCCTTTAGTATATATAACCTAGGCTACTAAAGGTTACTAATAAAAATAAAAAAATAATACTAAAAATATAAACTATAAGTATATTAATACTATACTAAGGCTATAGTATACTAACTAGGTATAATAAAAAAAAAAGTATAAAGATATAAGACTAAAAGTATACTAATACTATATTATTTTAAAAGTATAACTATATAGTAATAAAGTAAAAGAGAAAAG
>NW_006271969.1:622191-629475 GCF_000225605.1 Cordyceps militaris CM01
ATAATATAATATACCTATACTTATAATATAAAGTCTAAAAGCTCTTTATTATTATTATTAATATCTTTAATAATAACTACTAGATTAGAGAAGATAGGGGTAATAGTATTACTAGCTAGGTTATAAGGTAGTAGTAAAGAAAGAGGGGGGCGTACCTAGATAGGTAATATTAAGTAATTATTAAGTAAGGGAGAGTAATAATAGAAGGGGGAATAATAGTAATATAAGTATAAATAGGAGTAAAAGTAATAATAGTATAAATAAGAATAGTATAAGTTATTATAATAGTAGTAATAATAGCTACTAGACTAGTAGTATAAAGAGTAGCTATAATCTAAGTTATAATACTTAATAGTTTAGTAACTAGGTATTAAAAAAATAGCTAGGTATTATAATATTATTAGAATAATATTATTAATAGCCTTCTAGTATATAGCCTAGGCCTATATTATTCCTTATTAAGATATAAGTAGTAAACTAAAAAGAAAGTATATATACTTATTATAAGTATAATAAAGTTTTAGTTAATCTAACCTAATATTATATAGGTAAGGCTATTAAAGCTACTACTAGTATAATAGCCTTAGGGTACTATTATTATTATAGTATTAGTAACTAGAGTAATAACTAGTATAATACTTAGGGTACTAGGTAGGGGTAAGGTATTAGTTAGGTTTATATAGGTATTAGCTAGAGTACTAATAAAATAATCCTAGGTATATACCTATATAGCTATTAGAACTATATATTTATACCCCTTAGTATATATAGTATTAATTACTAGTATTATAATAGCCTTATTATTATTAATAAGTATTATTAAAGTATATATATACTAGTATAGGTTAAGACTATTTATAAATAAGATAGGCTCCTAAATATAGGATTAGTAGCTTATAGTATAAGTAGTATATTTACTATTAGTATTTATAATATAATTTAGTACTATTATTTAGTATAAGTATAAGAGATATATAATATATAGGAAGTCTAGCTTATTATTAGACTAGTACTCTTTATTATTAGAATTACCCTATAAGGTATAGCTATAAATTATTTAATAACCTTTCTTATACTCCTCTAGGCTTTTATTATTACTAGGTAATAATAATAGGGGTAGTATAATAATAATAGCTAATATTATAGGTTATTATTATTATATTTATATATTATTATAAAATTATTTATAGTTTAAAAAGGAGTATTTTAAGAGTATAGAGTTAATTAAAAGTTATAAGAAGTAGAAGAATAAAGTAGGTTAAGGAAAAGAGTAGGGGATTTATCTATAGAAGAGAAGGCTAACTAGGCTAGGAAATACCCCTTACTTTAGATATATTAATAATATAGTATATATATAATATACCTTACCTAGTAATAATAAGAAAACAATTTACTATACCTAGGTAATAACTAATAATACTAGAAAGCTAAATATAATATAACTAGCTATAAGTAAAATAAAAGTAAGGCTAGTAAATACTAGCTACCTAGATAGCTATACCTAGAATAAGGGTAATTATAATTGATAATAGGCAGCTCTAAAGCCAGAAGAACAATCTCCTATTACCTAGTATATCTAGCACTTACCTATACTATATAACTAGATAGAAGTTATATAATATAATAACTTTACCTCTTACCCTATATATACCCTATTAGACTTAATAGGTTATAAGCCTAGTAGTACTTATATTATAAAAGCTACTAATAAAATAAAGGAAAGTATTAATTTCTTACTAAATTTACCTACTATTTATATAAGCTAATATTTACTATAAAACTTAAGAAATTTATAACTCCTTATATATAGGAAGAGGAAAGACCTTAAACTCTAGCTAATCTAGAATATATTTAATAAGTCTATTTACTATAAAAATTCTATATAAAGAAAAAGAAATTCTACTATTATACCTTACCTAGTAATTTATATATAGACTTTATATACTTATTTTATATATATTATAATATAAATTTACTTAATATAATTATAGCCTTTAAATAAATATACTTATTAAATTACTTATTATAATCTATAATCTTAAATATACCTACTAAATTACTTACTATAATCTATAATCCTAACTACTATAAAAGGTATATAGTAACTATTTACTTAGTAAGAAGAATTCCTTATTACTTACTTAAATACTTCTTACCTTTAAATAAATATAAAATACTTAGTTTAAAAAGAGAGACTATATACTTAGCCTATTATCCTCTTTATTATCTTAAAATTCTACTCCTTTAGTAGGTAGTACTATTAGTAACTTAACTTTTATATATAAGCTAAGATCTTTTTATAGCCTTATTATTTACTTTATTATTTAATACTATATTCTTAATACTAAAGAAAGTATTAAATATTCTAAAGCTTAAATCTAAAAGTAACTAGGTTAAATAAAAGCTAAAGATAATTAATATACTAAGACTTAATAATCTTAGTAGATTACTATTAAAAAGCTAAGGAAATAACTCTATCCTAACTAAGGCTTATAGTAATAAAACTATAAAGGATCTTATCTAGGAATAGATATAGAACTAGGTCTATACTATTACTTTTATTAATATAAGCTTTAAAGAATATACTTATAACCTTACTAAAGATAAGGTTATAGTATTAAATATAATTATAGCCTTTAAAAAGTACTTTAAACTAAAAGGTATTACTATTTTTTAAACTATAGTTAATTATTTCTTAATACTAACCCTTATTTAATATAGATTTATTAAAAAACTTATTATAATACTTATTAATACTTAGGCTAAGTAGTAATCTCTTAATAAAGACTTTAAAGTCTTTAAGGCTTTAATAATATATCTTTTTATTAATAGTCTTAATAAAGAGTTTAACTCCTATACTACTAAGATAGCCTCTTATCTTATTCTAAAGTAAATTAATAATACTATTATAGCTTTTATAACTATATTTATATAGGTAATTATAGTTATAACTAACCTTATTAAGCTTAAATAATAGAATAATAAAAAGTCTAAATAGTAAACTACTTTAGTTATTATAATAACTACTAGAGGGTATCCCCTTTATAGTATAATAAAACCTAATATTACTAGGTACTTTTATTCCTTTTATAAGCTTCTAGGTTATTTTAATAAGTAATATTAAAAGCTATACCTTAAACTCTATCTAATAAACCTACCCTCTTTATTTTAATAAAATAAAAAGTATTAATACTTAACTAAGAAATATAATAATAAATATAAATATAAGAAAGTTAGCTTTAGATAGTATATAAGTCCCTTTATAGACTTTAAGCTAACTTAACTTACTTTTATTATTTTTTAAAGCCTATAATACTTTAATTAACTTAAAGTAGATAGTATTTTTATAGGTATTAAATCTAGATAAAATTTTAGTCTTTTTATATTATTATATTAAAAACTAATACTATTTAATTTTAATATATCTAGCTATATCTTAAACTATAAAGAACTTATAAAGAACCTATCCTCCTATTTAAGCCTTAGTATTTAAAATCTTATTAATACTATCTTAAAACCTATTATTTATAAAATAGCTATTATTACTATAAAGAGCCTTAAGACTACCTTAAAATTATATAATAGTATTCTATAAAAAGGTGTCTTAATAAGCCTACTCTTTATTAGCTACTTAGTAATAAAAAATACTATAGTAATCTTTAATAAAGAAAGAGTAGTTATAATAAAGGATTAAGGAGTTATTCTTACTACCTAATAGACTACTAGAGTCTATATAGTTAACTATATTACTTTAAGTATTAGTATATTAGCCTATATAATAAATAACCTAAGGTATAAGCTATAATATAATTAACTTAAATATTTAAAGAAATAGAATATTATTAAACTTATCTTTATCTTTATTAATATAAAGTCTATTAGTTAATATAAATATTATATTAGCTATCTTATAAGGAGATAAAAAGAAAGCCTTTATATTTATCTATTTTAAAAGGGAATATATTCTTTTAAAAGCCTTTATACTAATATTATTAATATTTTACCTATCTCTTAAAAGAAGGATTAATATTAGGTTATTATTATTAATAATTATATTAGAATATACTAGCTATTCCTTATTAAAAAGAAATCTTAGCTACCTAATATAATACTAAATTTCTTAAAGATATAGGAATATCTAGAATATAAATACTACTTTATTTAACTAGATTAGGAGGAGAAGAATATTATAACCTAGTTTAAGAACTCTTATATTTCCTTAGGTATATACCTATAGTATTCTATTACTAATTAATATTAATAGAATAATATTATTAAGGTTAAGAATAAGATATTATAAAATAAGCTTTTTTTTATTATATATTAATTAAAAGTACTAATTAAATTCTAACTAGTTATAGTATAAGCCTATACTACTCTTTAATAGTATACTCTTATAATAAGGAATAATAAACTAATAACTCCTTATAAATTATAGTTTAGAGATAAACCTAACCTTAGTTATTTATAAATTATAAGTAATTATAAGTAGTAAAAGACCTCTTATTATATTCTAAGAATAGTTTTTAAAACTATTCTATATATCTTAATTAAATATAAAGGCTAAACTAACTATATTATTTTAAATATTAATAGACTTAATAAACTAATAGTTATTAATAATATTATCTTCTAAGAATAGCCTAATTAGCTATTTAAAGATTTAAAATATAACCTTCTTTAGTAGAATAACCTTACCTTAGGCTATAAAAGTAAAACTATATACTACTCTTTAGGTTAATAGGTAATTAGTAGGAGATAAGAATATATAGAAATTACTTTAATTACTTATAACTTACCTATTAGTAAGAGCTTTATAGTAAAGTACTATAGTATACTTACTACCTTAACTATAAGGCCTAAGTAAATAATACCCTTTATATCCTCTATATTAATAGTATTAAGAATTACTAATAAAGATAATAATATTTATAACCTAGCTAATAATAATAACTTTATTAGCTATTTATATATACTAAATAATAATAAATTTAAACTAATATTATTAGATATTTAATTAACCTTATATCTTATCTTTATTATTAGTATTAATAAGATACTATTTAACCTCTTTAAAATACCTTTATTCTTAGCTTTAAGTAGTACTATTAAGTAAGAAGAAAGACTTATAATATAAATTAAAATTCTAATTAGATTAATCTTAATATCTTAAAACTACTAATATATACTTTACTCTAATCTTAATAATATAATAAACCTTATTATATTTAATAACCTTATTTATAATAAAAAACCTATAATATATAAATAGGTTATTCTTTACTTTAACTTATAAAAATAAAAAGGCTTAATAGTAAATAAGTATAACTCTTTAATAAAGAATTATATTATAATTATAATTAATAGGCTTAAAAATAAGACTATCTTTTTAAGTAAGTAAATATATAAACTTAAAAAAAGTACTAATAATAAGGTTATTTACTAGAAATCCTAGTATATAGTAAAAGGTTTTAATTAATATAAAGGACTTAATTACTATAAAATATTTATAAGTATATTAAAAATTTTAATATTATACCTATTATTAGTAATTATAGCTACCTTAAACTTTAAAGTTAAGTAAATAGATATTAAGACTACCTTTCTTTATAGTCTTATAGATATTAAAGTTTATATTAAAATACCTAAAGAATATTAAGAAGAATACCTTAAGAAAGTATAGAAGCTACTAAAGTCCCTATATAGGCTAAAGTAAGCCTTATAGATCTAGTATATAACCCTTTATAAAATACTTTAAAATCTTAGCTTTAAGCCTATATAGCTTAATTATTCCTTATTTATCTATAAAGATAGCCTAATTATTATAGTTTATATTAATAATCTTCTTATTATTAGTAAGAATAAGGTTATTATTATAAAGATTAAGAAAGCCTTATTAGATACTTATAAGATAATAAATATAGGCCTTATTAGTTATTATCTTAGTATTAATATCTATTAGGATTAATATATAAGAACCTTTATACTCTTTTAAAGTAGATATACTAAAGCCTTTTTAAAAAAAACTAGCCTTCTTAACTATAAACCTTATAACCTACTAATAAGTTTTATTACTAAAAGTATTAAATAATAGCTAACTATTAAGAATAGCTAATATACTAAGACCTATAAAGGCTTAATTTATCTTTTTAACTACTTTAAGCTTAATATTTACTTTACTATTAGTTATTACTATAGATTTATAACTACCTTACTAATAAAATATATTACTAGCCTAAAATAGCTTTTATAATATATTAAAGGTATTACTAACTATAAACTTATTTTTATAAGACTTAATAAAAGACCTTAAATCTATTATAATACTAATTATATTAGTTACTAATAAATATATAAATTTATTAATAGCTTTATTATTACCTTAAGGAGTAGTATTATATCCTAGTACTTAAAGCTATAGAATATTATTATATACTTAACTACTAAAATAGAGTATATCTCCTAATATAATATAGCCTAAGAAGCTATCTAGATTTAGTAGTTTTACTATATTATTATAAAAACCCTTAAAGAAAAGCCTACTTATACTAAGACTACTATCTAGACTAATAACTCTAATATTATTACCTAAGCTTCTAGTATCTAAAAATACCCTTATATAAAGTATATAAATATTTAATACTACTAGTTATATAATAAGAATATATTATATTAATTAAGCTTTAGTTAAATTCTAAGTATTAAGAATACTATTAATATTATAACTAAACTATTACTAAAGCTAGCCTTTTATAAGTATAGATATTACTTAAAACTATACTAAATACCTTCTAAGTTATAATTTTCTAGAAGTCTATTCTAGAAGTATTATACTTCTAAGGCCTTTAGTCTTTAAGATATTATCTACTAAAGCTACTTTATAAGTATTATAGTTAATTAGTTCTATACCTTTAAGGTATTACCCTTTATAGGTATTATAGTAGGCTCTTTATTAGTATTATTAATATTAGCCTTTAAGGTATTACCTATTAAAGGCTAGCTAGCTCTTTATTAATACTTTTATTAGTACTAGCCTTTAAGGTATTACCTATTAAAGGCTAACTAGCTTTTTATTAATACCTTTATTAATACTAGCCTTTAGGGTATTACTCTTTAAAGGCTAATAAGCTTTCTATTTACTACTATCTCCTTACTTCTAGGATTATTATAAGCTAACTAGTACTAAGCTTTTAAGGTATTACCTTTTAAAGGTATTATAATAAGCCTTTTATAACTATAAGTTATAAGGCTTTATAAGTCTTATAGCTATTAAGGCTTTCCCTA
>NW_006271969.1:629575-713094 GCF_000225605.1 Cordyceps militaris CM01
TTACTTTTAAGACTATTATAAGCTAATTAGTACTAAGCCTTTAAGGTATTATCCTTTAAAGGTATTATAGTAAGCCTTTTATAGCTATAAGTTATAAGGCTTTATAAGTCTTATAGCTATTAAGACTTCCTTATAGCTATAATCTTATAAAAGCCTAAGCCTTTATAAATTTATTACTATTTTATTACTTTTAAGACTATTATAATTAATTAGTATACTTAGTATTAATATAGTATTAGTATAATATACTTAATACTAGTATAATACTAATATAATATTAGTATAGTATACTTAGTATTAATATAATACTATTATAGTATACTTAGTATTAGTATAGTATTTAGTATACTTTAGCTAGTAGTCTTTTATATATTCTATAGCCTTTAGGATAAGGCACCCTTATTAAATATAGTTTATAGTATAACTTTTATTTTCTATAAAATTTATTTATATAGGTTTTTAAGTTAAATTACCTTATAAATAAAAAATAGAAAATATAGTAATTATAAAGCCCCCTATATAGTAATAAAGCCCCCTATATAGTAGTAAGCTACCCTATACTTAATATAACTATAAACTACCTTATACCTAGTATAACTATAAGCTACCTTATACTTAGAAGAAAAAGGTAACTTAAGTATACTAATAGGTACTATTATACCTATTAGTAAGTAAGAGAATTAGGCTATTATTATAATATATTATAGTAGCTATAGTAGTTACTACTTTTCCTTATAGTTATTATTTTATTCCTTATAGTTATTTCTAGTTATTTTTCCTAGTTAATATAGATTAAGTAGGAGTAATAATAGGTAGCTTTAAAGCTAGAAGAACAATCTCCTATTACCTAGTATATCTAGCACTTACCTATACTATATAACTAGATAGAAGTTATATAATATAACAACTTTACCTCTTACCCTATATATGCCCTATTAGACTTAATAATAATATATAAACTACCTAAAAGAAATTCCTAAGTATAAAGGCTATAGTAAAAAGTAAGTAAACTAAGGTTACTATAAGAATATTCTTTAGTAATATATATATAGGCTATAGGAGTATAGACCCTAAGTAATAACCTAGTATAGGTATAGAGTATATATTAAATATATACTAGCTTAGGTAAGTAAGGCGTAGTAGGCTTATATTAGCCTAGGTAATTATAGCTAATATAACTAGGGTACTACTAGAGAGGGGGGGTATATAAAGGAGTTAGGCTTAAGCCTACTCTAGCTAGACTTAGCCTAAGGCTACTATAGGCATACCCCTAATATACCCCCTTTATATACTATAGTAGATAGATAGACTAGCTTTTCCTCCTCTTTTACTCTATAAAAGAGTTAATACTATTATAATACCTATCTATAAATACCCTAGGGCTAGTTCTTAATAAATTATAATTATTATTATTATCTTTAATAATATTAATTATAATAGCTTTATAAAGCTATAAAGTATTAAAAAAGTTATCTATTTATATATATATTTAGTCTATAATCTATAAAAAAATAACTAACTTATTATTTTTTATAAAAAATATAGCTTATAGTTAGATAGCTAAAAAATAGGTAGAAAATACTTATTATTACCTCTTCTAGCCTATTTCTAGCCTTTATAATACCCTTACCTAGTATAATACTTTAAAAAAACCCCTATCTAAAAGTTATATAAAGACTACTAGGATTTAGCTAGTAATCCCTACTAAATTAGGTAAGGCGCTAGAATTATATAGATAAGTTGATTTCTAACTCACAGTTTCGTAACTTAGCATCTGGGCACAAAGTGGCACATCTCAAAAAGTGGACAACCCCGCGCCCGTCAAGCAAGTGCCTTCATAAGGCAGCGCAATCGATAGACAAATAAGCAATGACATTCAACAAGAAGTCATTAGCGGCCTCGCCAGTACCAAAATCTTATCGTGCCTTAGCAACGATCGTCAGGTAAGTCCAGTTAATCCGCGTCTCTACCTCTAACCTGAAATTCCTCATTCTCCATACTCCTAATACTAAACCGAGATAAATCTTCATTCACATCGCTATCGACCATAGTAAACTTCGTTCCCTCTTCCTCATCAACAAGAGGATGCATAGACTGGCTCTTAGGATACTGCCATAAAGTTAGTCCATGCATGCATGTACTTCCATAGCGTGGCGTATCCAGTTCTTCCTATCCTAACTAGATCCACACCACTCCGCATCATCATTGCGACCGAGAAAAAATTGGTGGTGAGGCTGAAAGCGTTTAAATGAGTTTTGCCTTTATTTTTTAGGTCGCTTCGAGAAATTTTGCCAAATTGTTCTTCTAACGAAGCTAGTTGGAAAGTTAAATGCTCTACCGAAACTAGAAGCCCATTTTGCCTATTAGTGTAAGGTTATCAAGCAAAAGTGAAGGCAACCTAACGAGTTAGGTATAGGCGCTGGGGCGTCACAAACGCTCGTCATCAGCCAAGCCTGTTTCTCCTTGCCTTCTCCACAGCTGCTTGACAAATATGAGCCAGGCACTAACAAACCGGATATGCCCAGTATAATACCTACTAATTCTAGTAAGGCGTGTAAATTATATAGACTTTATAGTACTCTTAATAATTTTATTGAAAATTTGGAAACTTAGGATCACAGTATAGATGCTCCGAGTATTACGGGTGCTGTCGGACGGCGGAACCCCTGCCTTGGTTGCCGTGCCGTGAAATCCGGGATCAGCATGCGCCACTGTCTCAGTCGGCGGTTGACACTTGACAAGATGATGGCTTCTGAGAAGTCGGCTTCTCTGTTGTCTGCCAAGTGCTGGCGATGCACGACTCGCTGAGCTGTTTGTTCCCTCGCCAGAGGAAACGGCTAGAGAGTCAGATGTTTGTGGGTTTGGGCCATGTACAATGCAACATTGGGAGTGCCAAGTCACCGTGTCTGGGCATCGGCGTGCCGGCGAGCCGAGATGGACCACTGCAGTGTGACTAGGCGCGTTAGTGTGAGGTGATGTGTTTCTTTGCCTTTTTTTTTTTTTTCATTTCTTTTCTTGCTTTTCTCTCTTTTTCTTCTTTTTCTTCATTGGTCAGCTTACAGACTTGTACTGGCCTGGTTTTGTACCTTGACGGAGCCTCGATCTGGTCCCCGCCAAGGCCTGCGGTGAAATGGCAAATCTATGGCGGACAAGACGACGCTAGGTGGAGCTTGTGAGAGTCGGAGGGTTTTTTTTCTCTAAAAAAAAACACTTCTTCCCATCCTGATAAGTACCAATAATAGTAGCGGGCAAACGGAGGGCACGATCGGCGACGCGGGGTCCCGCTGAGGAGGTGCTGGGGACACTCTTACTCAGGCCGCCGAGGTAGACTGGGGATGTGATGCAACCCCAAGCGAATTGGTTGTGGCTGAACCGGCTACATAGGTGACGACGACGACGATGCGGAGAAATGGCAGAACGTGTTTGTAGTCGTGTATCGGCAGATCCCTATTTTCATGGAAGAATTTCCCCGCGAGGCCTGACTGATGACTGACAACGACATCGCTGCCCACGGACTTGTCTGCCCTCTTCAGTATTACGCTTCTGACGGCAGTCCACCCCGCCCAGTCCCCAGGTCCGCAACTAGGTAGCATGAAGTAATAAATACGGAGTCAGTTCAAGCACGTAGTAGCGGCTAGCACCAAGAGGCTACTATTTGTCTTGATAATAATACTTCCCTTTTTCCTTTTTACACAGTACGAAGATAGGTACCTGCGACTGGGACCCGGGTGCATGCATTGATGGCCACAGTGACACTCCTCGCGGCGATTTCCGCAACAAACGTCGGAACTGCCTTTTATTATCCTGTTTATGTTATTTCTGTTTTGCATTCAACTATATGCGCATCCAGACACAGATAGTCCCCTCGACTGAGCCTGCCAGATCATCTCGCCAAGGACGGCCCAGGTAATTTGTACTTCAGACAGGTGGTCAATGGCCTGGCCGGGTGGGGCGCTCTCGGCCAGCGGCTGCCGAAGAGGGGTCCTGCGGTCCACCGGGCATTGCCCTGTGCCCCCAGGTTTTGCAGTGGCTGTTCAGTGGCTGTCTGCGAGACTGTCCACTAAAAAGATTGTCTGTTTGCCCTGGCTGCTCGTCTTCCAGTGACCGACCATTCGCCAATTCAATTACAATTTGCCCCCCTGGGTCCTGGCCTGGCCTGGCCTGGCGCGCCCGCCGGGCCTCCTACAAGCCACCACCAGTGCCGACCCGTGCTTTTCCCTTTCCCTGCACTGCTTCCAGCCTGCTGCCATCGCCAACCAGGAGCCAGGAAAATCCCGTCAGCCCAGTAAAAAACCAGTAAAAGGCACTTCCCCCAGCACCGCAAAACCGTCTCGCCGCCGCCCCCCCAAAAACCCCCCCTCCTTCCTTCCTCAGCGCACCCCCGTATTGGCCCTTCTCGTCACTTTCTAGACCAGCCCCCCTCCCCCCAGTATTCCGATCACTTTCATCCATATCTATCTCATTTCAATCATCATCTCGCCGTCCGTCCATCGTCGTCTCCTGCGCCCCCTCCTCGCCGCAGTCCGACCCCTCGCCGTCGCCGGCGTACATGCCCATCTAAAAGCATCCCGCCCGTCTTGCTCGCCCTGTCTGTCATTCGAACCACCGACGACCTCCCTTGGCGAACAATGCGTGGCCACGCAGAGAAGCCAGTCGCCGCCGCCGAGACGGATGGCGGCGACCACGACGCCAACATCCCGACACAGCGCATCGACGAACTCGAATCCGAAAAATCAGAAGTAGAATCTAATGTCGTAAGTCAGTCTTGACATGTGCGCATTTTACCGTCATCGCTTGCCAATTCGCCGTCCTGCGATGCGGCTTTGCGCGCAAACCCAATCCCATTCCGAAGAGAGACAGGGAAAGAAATAAGCAGTAAACGCTGACCGCTGCGCCGCAAAAAAAGGAGCCCTTTTCATACGAGGAAGACGATGACCGCGACTTTCCTCGCCAAGTTCGCACCGATCTCAACGTTACCGAGGACGACCTGCTCGAGGCCAAGGAGCTCGCCTCCCGCTACACCCTCGAGCAGGTCCGCGACATCATGGTCCGCATCTACCGCATCCACGCCCGCGACCCCAACTTTCCCTCGGCCGTCGTCATGAAGATTCGCGCCTTTCTCGACAGCGATGACATCTTCAAGCACCCCGAGTTGCACCAGCACCTCATCTCCGAGATGAAACTCGAGGCCGCCCTCGTCACCTCCAACAGCCCCTACGCCGAGGTCCGTGCCGTCGTCAGCAACAAGGACGACCCCACGACGCACTCGTCCACTATCCGCAGCTGGGCTATTGGTCTCTTATTTAGCGCTATACTCGCCTTTGTCAACCAGCTCTTCGATATTCGTCAACCTGCCATCCGCGTCATGGCCAATGTTGCCCAGTTGCTGGCGTATCCTATCGGCAAGGCCGCCGAGCGATGGCTTCCTGACGCGGGCTTCACCCTCTGGGGTATCCAGCATAGCCTCAATCCTGGGCCGTTTACTCGCAAAGAGCACATGCTAATAACCATCATGGCCAACGTCGCCTATAATACGCCATATACAAACTATATCATCTGGGTGCAATATCTGCCGCAATACTTTAACCAACCTTACGCCGCCCACTTTGCCTATCAGATTCTCATTGCGCTCGCCACGAATTTCATCGGCTATGGAATGGCTGGCATTTGCAGACGCTTCTTGGTCTACCCCTCGTACTGTGTCTGGCCCGCATCCCTCGTCACCATCGCTCTCAACACCGCCTTCCACACGCCTGGCAACCCGCCTGTCATGGGTCCCTTTGGCAAGATTTGGCGCATCTCGCGTGCCAACTTCTTCTACTTGATGTTTGGCGCCATGTTCATCTGGTTCTGGTTCCCCAACTACATTTTCACTTCGCTGTCCAAATTCAACTGGATCAGCTGGATCCTGCCGCACCACCGCGACCTCAACGTCATTACCGGCATTAACAACGGCCTGGGCCTGAACCCCTTCCCGACCTGGGACTGGAACGTGCTGCTGTGGGATTCCGCCGACCCGCTCATGGTGCCCTTTTTCAGCACGCTCAACCGCTTCATAGGCGCCTTCATCTCCATGTGGATTGTCCTGGCCTTTTGGTACAAGAACGTCTATAATACAGGCTACCTGCCCATCAACACGAACCGCGTCTACGACAACACGGCCAAGCTGTACAATATCTCGCGCGCCATCAACGACCGCGGCCACCTCGACCCCGCCAAGTACGCTGCCTATTCGCCGCCCTTTCTTGGCGCCGGCAACGTCGTTATTTACATGTTCTTTTTCGGCATCTACACCTCGACGCTCACCTACGCCATCCTGTACCATCGCCACGAAATTTTCATGGGCTTCAAGGCATTGTTCAACAGCTTCCGCAAGAAGACGCCGCTTGAGGACGACCACATCCTCGACGTGCACAACCGGCTGATGAAGTCATACAAGGAGGTGCCCGAGTGGTGGTACATGCTGTGCCTGTTGTGTGCTATTGCCCTTGGAATCGCCGGCATCGCTGGCTGGGACACCCATACGTCACCCGGTGTCGTATTCTACGGCCTGGCCCTCTGCGTCGTCTTTGTCATTCCCGTCGGCATCATCAAGGCCATGACGGGCATCGAAGTGACGCTCAACGTGCTGGCCGAGTTCATTGGCGGCTCCTGGGTCGACGGCAATGCGCTGGCCATGAACTATTTCAAATCCTTTGGCTACGTCACCTGCGCCCACGCCGTGTGGTTCTCCAATGATCTCAAGCTCGCGCACTACGTCAAGATCCCCCCACGCCAGACGTTTGCCGCGCAAATGATTGCCACGCTCGTCAGCACGCTCGTCTGCATTGGTGTGCTCAACTTTCAAATGACAAACATTCGTGCCGTCTGCACTGAGGATGCTCGCTACAAGTTGACGTGCCCCGGCGTCAATACCTTTTTTACCGCGTCGGTCCTCTGGGGTACCGTCGGCCCCAAGAAGGTTTTTGGCCACCAGGGCCAGTACAGCGAGATGCTCATCGGCTTTCCCCTTGGTGTTTTGATTGTCGTCGTGTTTTGGTGCCTGAATAAGAAATTCCCCCACTGGGCTTGGACGCGGCAGATTCATCCCGTTGCCATCATGTATGGCGGCATCGTCTGGGCGCCGTACAACATGTCGTATATTTGGCCTTCGGTACCTATTGCTTACTTCTCGTGGATTTACCTCAAGTCGCGCTATGTCGGTCTATGGTCCAAGGTACGTTTTCCCCCATGTCATCCCCAAGTCTTGCTACCCGACTTGTTGCTAACATGCCATCGCAGTACAACTTTGTTCTCTCCGCAGCCTGGTCCTGCGGTATCGCCATCTCAGGCATCATCATCTTTTTCAGCCTGCAATACACCGAAGTCGACTTCAACTGGTGGGGCAACCAAGTCTCGGAGCAAGGGTGCGAGGACGACTCGTGCAACTACAAGACCCTCGGCAGCGGCGAGTACTTTGGCCCTCGCATAGGCGAGTTTAACTAAACTCACAGAGCGTTGTGTCTGGGATTTCTTATGGATATGATTTTGTTTATACACATTGCTGGAGTCTGTTTCTTACTCTTTCTATTTCGGTTGATTTTTCAGGCTGTGCGTGGAAAAACCACTCTGGGAAGTGCTTCTATTGCGTTGTACTTTTTCTTCTCGTTCTGCATTGGGAGTTGGGAAATATGTTGGAGATTTTGGGTTATTCGAAACTGTAAATTTGTTCCTGTCCTTTTTTTTGTCTTGGCCCTTTGACTTTTTTTTCTTGTCTAATTGTATATATGGCATAAAGAGACAACACTTAGGCACTATTTCCATTCTCTTGCCCTCTGTGGCTTCAATATGCTGTTTCCTCGGTATTCCGTTTGACGCTTCTCTTTCAAAAGTCTGCTCTACAAAATATGACACCAACAAGAGATCAAGGGGAGAGATACACGTGAATCAAAGATTATCATTGTATGCCACTCCTAAAAGTACACAATGCAGCGTCCACAGACTAACAAAGCACCGCCAACGCACACACGCAACACGTACACACACCTACCTACATGCAAACCCCTCAGTAGTACTAGCATGACAGTAAAACAAGATAAAAATATCAGGTCCTGGTATAATCCTCCACTTCCCCAATCAAATAATGCAAATCGTTTTTCCATGCGTCATCTGTCATTTGTTCCTTCTTCAATTGATCACCTCGTCGTCATCTACTTCTTCAATGCTCGTGCGGCGAATGCCCTCCTTGGCCTCCACTGGGCCACCGCCGCCCTTGTCTGCCGCGCTTGCCGCCGCACGAGGTACCACAACTTCACTGTCCTCCTCCTCTGTCTCAGGCGTGGCCTTGTCCGCTGCCGTCGTCTCCGCCCGGGAGCCAAACGGCCAGAGTCCGCTCAGACCGCGTGCCGCCTCCTTGACCGGGTTCACGGCAAGCGGTTTCAGGAGCACCCTGTCCGGCGTCGTTTCCTCGTCCTTGCCCGCGATACTGCCACCCCTTTCCTCCTCGGCCATGGCAAAGTCGCCAAACTCCTCGTCGTCCGAGTCGGCATCATCGTCGGCACCGGCGCCGGCGCCGGCCGCCCTGCTCACAACGCCGCGCCACCATCCTCCGCGGTCGTCCCGGTGGCGGGGCTCGTCATCGTCTAAGTCATCGTCTAAGTCGTCGTCGTCGACGTCCGCGAAGGGGTCTGACCTATTGCGCGTGTCGTCATCGTTGTCATCGTCGTCGTCATCGTCGAAGCCGTGAAACGACCCGCCGCCAAAGGCCGCATTGTCTTCTCGGCTCTTCTGGTGCATAGCTAGACGCGCCGCGAGCTGCAGCCGTGCCCGCGAGGGTGGAATATTCAATGGTGGCGGAGGAGGCGGCGGCGGCGGTATTGAGGGCGGGTCGTGAGGGCCACCTTGCTCGTAGGAGCGAAACTAGGAGTCGTGGTTAGCAGCCAGCACCAAGCAAAGTCTTGAGTAGGCGGTCAAAGCAACACGGATCCGTTCAAGCTGCGGTATTGAGTATCCCCCATATTCTACCCGTATTTGTACAAAAAGCGCCGTCCGTCTCGACCACTGGTGCAGGGGCACCAAGGCCTGAGCAGCTCAGTGTAGAGCTTCCCTCTGTGCATATCTATAGGCTCATAATTCCATCTCTTCATCATCCTCATCCAAATTGAGAGGTCTATCTCCAAAGTATCTCTTCATATGGGGGACGCCATCCTTATAAAAGATGTTGGGTCCACTAGACTCGCCCGCTGCCCCCGGAGCTGTGATGTCTCTGTCTCGAGCCGGTTCGTCACTTACCTCGGTGTTGACGTCTTCGTCTTCTCCTTCCCCGTCATCATCATCTTCGTCACTGCTGCTTCCAAACCCAGATATTAATGTGCCTCCGCTAATGGCAAACGGCCCAATGCCGCCCGCATTATTGTCACTGAGATCCATGCCGCCATTCAAGCCAGCTTCCGCTAGTCCAGTGGCGCCGGCTGGTGTGTTGCTCAAGCCCGTGAGACCACCGATGCCGCCGGGTCCAATGCTGGCGCGTTGGCCAAGTGCAACCTCGGGCCTCACACCACCAAGAATAGCGTTGTCCCTCTCGCGAGTTTCTGCGAGCGCACCCTCGACGTAGTTGATCCAGCCTGCGCTCATCACCTTGTCTAGGACAGTCTCGGAGAGTAGCTCAGGTGGATGTCTTTCTGTAAACTTGACAACCTCCTCGGCGATCAATGTGAGATGGCCCATGTAGCCCATCCGGGTCTTGGTCTTGGCTTGGGATTCATCACTGGCCTGCTGACCGTCGATGATGGCAGTCGTAATATCAGCAGCCTCGAAGAGAGATACAGCTAGAGTAGGGTTGTAGCCTCGATCCATTGGGCCATTGAAGACTTGTTGGACGACATCGTAGACAACATTGTGTAGAAAGTTGTTCCATGGGTATTTAAAGAAAAACGACTGCGGCATGTGAGTAATGGGGAGACAATGAAACAACAGACAGTATGCTTACCAAAATAGTGGGAACAACGCGGTGCTCAACAAACTGCTGCTTCAAGTAGTCTCCAACAACTAGCTCGCCTGGCATGTCCACGTCTGGAGCAGTAGGAGCCTCAGGAACGTGCGCAATAATGATCTCAGATGGTTCGACGACCTGCTTAATATCGTCCCACGCAAGCCCATCGTTTTCCATGGGTGGCTCGGGGGCACGTGGTGCAGAAAACAGCGGCGCCGGGGTGTCTTCAGGATGTGGCGAGAGTTCTCGCTCCAGAGCGGAGCGGTCGTTGGGAGAGGCGACATCCAATTTGCCAGTGTCCCTGGTGATGCCATCGACCGTGGCGGCGGAGGTTTCTGCTTTGTTCTCCTCGCCTTCTGTTGTTGCTGCGTCTTCAAGGACCGTTGGCTTTGCAAACTCAGAGGCTGTTGAAGAGACGACTGATTTGTCAAGCTCAGCATATGATGCCTTGCTGGGTGATAGAGGTGCGACGATGAGCTCGGGGTTTTCGTACTGCTTCTCTGTAATCTTGGTCGTATCTAGCCTGGGGGATGTAAGGGGTTCGTCAACGAAGTCGTCGTCTTCGTCTTTCAGCGCTACAATGCTTGGCTTTTCTTGCTTCTGGGCTTCTTCGGTCGCACCGTCTACTTCTTCGAAGCCATCCTCATTAGGGTTCATGACTTCGAGACGTCTGCCCTCGCCTGGCATTCCCTGCCGCCGCATCGTTAAATTGTCACCAGCCGTCTCATCCTCGCGTACAGGGAACAATAGTCCAGCATCTCTCATGCGCTGGCGCTCCAAGTCGCGCGCAGAAATGAGCTGCTCGGATCCGATTTCGTTGAGGAGACCCATGTTACTACAGTGCAGAAGCTCTGCCATGAGTTCGCAAGTCTTGAAGCGGTCGAACCCCAGCGGCTCCAATTTTTTGCCAAAGGTTGACGCGAGACCATTTGCCTGTGCTGGGTCTTGCATTATCAGGCTCATAAAGTTGGGCACGTTGTCTGCGAAAAGGCGGAGAAGAGTGCCGAGATAAATTGGATCACGGCTAGAAGGTTCGGTTTCGGCCTCGGCAAGCACATCAGGGTCGTAGTCGGAATTGTTCTTGCGGATAACCTCAATGATGATACCGACGCCGACGGTGAGCGGGTTGCCACCGTGGAGCATGTAGCTAATGAGTTGCTGAACGCACTCGTCGGAAACCAGTTGGCGGGTGAGCTCGTTGGGTCCGATGCATTGTTGTTCGTTTTGTGATGCGTTGGCGGAAATGGTAATTATGGCTTTGATGAAGTCACCAGCAGCAGTTTGGACGACCCAGGAGTGCTCGGGGCTGATGAAGGAGAGAAGCGTAGAAATAATGTTTTTCGTGTACAGCCACTCGACGATGCCGTGGCCACCTTCGGTACGGTCCATGGCAATAATCTTAAGAAGCAGGTCCATAATCATGGGGCATTCGACATGTTTGAGCATATCGGAAACGGCGTTCGGTAGGCTTCGGAGCAACGCGATCATCTCCTCGGTCTTTTTCTCAAAGAGCGATTCATTGACCTTGGTAAAATAACTGGCCTGTAGAGGATCGAGCGGGGCGGGGCGAGATAAGAAGTCCCAAAATGACTTGATGAGTTGCTTGTTGTCGACGAGGGACTCATAGATGGACCATGTGTCGGAGCTCAGAATCTCGCAGGCGACAAGGGCGTAGCGGTTACGCCTCTTTTCTTGTTCTTGGTCGTCATAGGAGGCCGAGTCTGTGTTGCGCGAGGATGTACGAGGACGCGAAAAGGTCATTAGGCGATTCCGCCCGCGCGATTCCTCCACATTGTCCTGAGGCGTCTCAAAGGTCTCGAGGCGGGGGGCGACGACGTATTCGAGGAGGCGCTTCAGGATGGCGTCTTCGCGGAGATACTCGATGAGCTTGGAGTTGTGCTGCTTCAGCTCCTGGATGAGGTCACTCTCGTCGAGCAGCTCCTCGAGGGTAAAGTCGGTCTTGTCGAGGATGGTATCAATGGTGGAGATGTTGGCGTAGCCGCCAAATCTCCAAAACATGGTGAAGGTTCGCTCTGTGGGCGGCGCCGGGCAAGCTAGAGCGAGCGCCGGCGAGGGGGCGGGAACGCGGGGGGCAGAAGCTGGTAAAGCAGGTTCGAAGAGGGCCGCGCTGGTGGTGGTGCTTGCAGATGCGATGGCGTCGAGATCAGGGGCGACGACGATGGGGGGAGCATTCGGCTCGACACGAGGGTTGTGGTGGTGGTGGCGCCGCGGCGGATTGGGTCCAAAGGGGTGCAGGCAGGGATGGCGGCAAGGCACAAAGGCAAAGGCAGGCGCGGCGTCGGTCTGCTTCGCGAAAAGGCACAGCAGGAGGGCCGTTTAGATCATCCCGGGAGGCGGTCGATGGCGGCCAGACAGGATGGAGTGCTGATGGAGGGCGGTTGCGGCGCGCGACGAGATGGGTGTCGCGTGCGTGGTAATCCTGAGGAGGAGGGTAACGGTGAGGAAGCTGGCAAGGAAAGCGTGATGGCATTCGTGGAGACGGGTTCGCAGAAGCTGGCAGAAAGCTGACAGGCGCCTTCCTTTGGCTGTACCGCACCTGCCGAGGCGGGCCAAGGGCCAAGCGGCCTGCCTGCTTCAGGGCTTCCGGCCTCCAGGGCACGTCCAGCGCATTTTACGGGGCTGGCAGTGCGTGTCGGGCGATGATATCCCAGGCACAGCGCTCACTGGGCCTGTGCTCAATCTGCGTTGCCCGATTCTCAGGTACCATGGGAGCCGCTAAGAAGCTTTTGTTACATGGTATCAATAATGTAACCACACACTGTGTTTCTAACTATCGTATCTTGATCTTTTCGATTTTTCATCGAGTAGATTACCTGGATAATCACTGATCTCTGCCCCGGCAGTTCTTCATCACACGTGGCAATGCAGGCGCCTTTCCGAGCCACCCCAACACCCATCGCTGGTAGGTTGGTAGGGTACTTTTCAGCTGCTATATTGCTATATTGGCTAATCTGGTTTATTTTTACTATCCTCCGCTCCGGCACTCGCAAACCTTGGGTTGTAAAAAAAAAAAACAAGCTCCCCTCATTTGCCCAGAACACCCCTCTCGGCGCCTGAGCTGAAACACGAACAGCGGCCGCACAGCCTGGGTGCCTTGGTTTGGGCGTTCCTCGTCACTGAAACTGCTCAGCGCTCACAAAATATTCACCGCCGCATTCGTACCCGCGAACATATTAATTGCTTGCATGAGCTTGATCAGAAGCTCAGAACTTGCGTCCAGACGCAACTTTATCCATACATGTCCACTAGCAAGTACCTACAGGCATTTCACCCGATTGTTCTCTTTACTCCATCTGCAGAAGACATAGGCGGCTGCGGCGCCGGCTCATGGCTTACACTGACAACGACGTGGTATTGAGAAATCTCTGTGACGCTTGCCCTTGAAGAAAAAATCCGTGTCACGCCGCACGCGGCAGAACGCGTGGTAGCATCAACGGTGGTGCGTTGTACAGCCGCATGGCTGCCTCGAGCACGGCTCGGAGACGGAAGCCCATCATGAGCTCCGCCACAAGGCTGGCCTGGATATGTAAATCTCAGGCATGGTGTCTGGCTAACAGCTTGCGATGCTGACGGCGATACTCGGGATTTCTTGTGCTGAAGAGGCTCGGGATGCATATCGTCCCCAAGTAACTAGTACTTGTAAAGATTAAGCTCCCGTCCATCAAAAGCTCTGGGTTGGGCGTCGAAAGAGGTAGTAGGTTGGCCGCCTGATGGGTGCCCAGTACTCGGCACCAGGGGCACAACTCCTCACGTTGCAACGCAATATCAATATCCGTCTCTAGTGTGCGATCAAGGAGTGGAATGCAGGCCAACTGCTTACCAAGTATACGTTTATTCAGTCCCTTCCTTTGATACTTGACAAATTGGAAGGGAACGCTCACTTGTGGACACTACTTGAACAAGAAAAATAATACATTGAAATCAAAGTCGCTAACCAAGCCTCTATGCATTTTGGTCCCTTATATACCTTATACAGCGCATTCATCTCTCAGCACACCATGTTCATTATCCGTAGGCCACGGTCCAGCTCTATGCCCACGCTCCTGGACGCGCCCACGAGGTCCTTGAGCACCACGTTGCGCCACCAGGCGTACCAGTCTGCGACCTCGCTCAGGTTGACCTCATCCAGCGCCAGCCACTCTTGCAGCTTGCGGTGCCACATGGGGAAGAGGTGCTGCGCGAGCACCTCGGCGAGCACGGCGTCGCCCAGGACTGCGCGCCAGCGGAGAGCACCCGACAGCGCAGGCAGGTATGGCGCTTGGTCGGCCGGATCGACTCGGAAGTGGCGCTGGAGGTGCCGGCCCATGGCGGGCAGCACATGGGCGACAAGTAGCGGCCGCCACTGTGTCCCAAGCACCGCCTCCCACTGCGCTAGCCCGGGCACGACGCCGCGCGCATAGTCCCACGCGTCAATGAGCTGCCGAAACTTGCGCCGCACGTCCGAGACGAGACCCGTGCCGCGCGGGTCCAGGTGGTAGGCTGGCAGGTGCGGCAGCCACGGAAAGAGCCACATGTGCGGCAACTGGTGGCTTTGCTTGGCCACGCGCGGGTTCCAGTCGGAGAGGGTCGCGTCCAGCTTGCGCGTAATGCCTTCCATGGCCTGCGCGCGCACAAACGGCGGGAGCAACGCATCCCAGCTCTCTATAACTTCGAGGAGTGGCCCGGGCGTGATGGCATCCCAGCTACGGACGGCGGCGAGGACCTGTGGGAGCCAGCTCTTGTACATGAGCGTCTCGTAAGCGCTCGTCCCTTTCTTGTGCCGCCGGTAAACGCCTTGGTCGTCGCGGATTGTGTTGCCGTTTCTATTGATGGCGCCATTTTGTTGGTCCTGGCCCACGAGAATGCCTGTCAGTCCCGTGAGCTCCGTCGCAAACTTGCCGGGTTCTTTCAATGGATCCCAGTCCCTGAAAAAGGGATGTATAGCAGCAACGATAATATCCGCCACTTCAGGCACAGTTGAGCTCAAATCTTCCACCTCGTCGAGTGCCGCCATAACCTCTTCGAATGTTGCGGCTGTTGTAATTCGGCCTATGACCAAGGTGGAAAACGCTTTCAGTCGTGCAAAATCAACACGCAGTTCTTCAACCTCCTTTTCTCTTTCGGTAAGTTCCAGATCAATCCACTTCTTGCGCTCCTCGAGGCTTCTCCATTCCTCGGTAAAGGCCATCAAGTCCGCTTGAGCTCGTTTCACCAGCTTTCTGGATTCGATGACTTCTCTGGACTCAACTTCTCCGGATGTCGGTGTCATGATTCCGCTCGTCGACGTTAACATCCGACTCCCGGGGCCGGTCATGTCAAGGATCGGCGCAAATGCTTCGGGAATGTGCATGCCAGGCGCCGCGGTACGAATCTGGTCAGCGGTGAGATATTTCGTTTTTTGTCGTCTGGGTGTGCTGCCGCCACTACTGGTCGTTGTTGTGAGGCCCCTTCTCCGGGCTTTGGCCTTGGCTTTCCGATTCTTTTCCTCCTCGTCCGAGTCGATGACTATTTCTCCCCGCAGTTGGGCTTGACGTTTCTCTTCCTTCTTTTCTTGCGCAGATTTCTCTTGCACAGCACCAAGGCCAACTCCCTGCGGTCGGAGATTTGCTTCTATGATGACATTTCGCCCCTGCCCTTCCGCACCAAGACCCTTGCCCTCAACGTATCCCATCTTGGCCATCATTCGAGCACCAAAAGATTTCGCATTGATTTTGCCCTTTGGGCCAAAGGCACTTGGTTGTGGCTTATTTTGCGGTGGCGGCGGCTGGCTGGCCTTGCCTTGTGGCTCCTTCAACACAGGTTCAGTCGCAGAGGACGGAACAAACCCAACTCCCAAGACTCCGCCGCCTTGAAAACTGGTCGCAAAGCTTGGTCGATTGACTTTCTCCGTCTCTTCATCTTCTCCATCACGATTGACTGCGCTAGCTTTGTTCCATACCATCTTCTGGCCAAATCCTAAGCCGACGCCAGCGGATGCGTCCTCGTCACTTTCCTCTTCGTCTTCGGCGTCTTGCACTGTGTTGCCTAGCATCGGTCGAGCATCTTCGGAGTCATCGTCACTCTCTTTGACTTTGGGCTCATCTGCCGTCGTTTTTACAAAGCTCATAGCCTTGTTTCGTAGCGTTTTCCGCTTCCACTTTGACGCTGGGCCGCCATCGTCGCTGTCAGACCCGAAAATACCGAGCGCGGCACGTTCCTTATTGTTGCCTCCGAGTCGTCGTCTCTTTCGCGGATTAAAATCGCCAAAATCGTCGTGGTCCTCACCAGGCAAAAGGCGCTCGTCATCGGAATCTGAATCGGACGAAGAGTACTGTTGGGCTGCTGCTTTGGACATGCGGGAAGGGTCAAAATATGACCCTGAGGAGCTCGCCATGACTTTATCAGCTCATGTGTCCAAGTGGTATGCACTTTGATGTAGTATTCAAGCCATCGGGAATAACAGATGGCCGTCTTCGCCTTTGCGAGGCTTTGCGACAGCTGGAAACGAGCAAGACGACGATTACCTCGAAGCCGTCTTGATAATTTTAGGCAGCCTCTTATCGCCACGTGACTTGTTCGCGTCGCGCTTCACCCCGCTGACCGCGACAAGCCACTAATGGGGGGCCGAGGCGGATTGCTCTACCTTAGTAGCTCTAGGTACCTCAAGACTCGCGTGTACACCGCTAACTTATCACGCAAGCCATTTTGCACGCAGCAAATATTGTACTCGTTGGCCAGCTCATATGGGTACGGATAAAGCAAGCCCGAGCATTTAACTATATCTCAACGTCTTAAGCGCTAGCGTACATTTCAATACTGCTCTGAGTCTTCATGCAGTGAGGAGCTCTTATTATCCGTTACCCCGGTAATTTACTACCTTAGGTAGCCGGCGCCACTTTGTAAACAAGCTGGAATGTTCCTCCCTTGCTTGCACCACGAGCGTTGGGCATCGACAGCTGCCAGATGTCGCCTCTTTTTCTAAGGAAACAAAAAGCCTGATTTCGAAGCCAGTAGTAAAATTAATAAGAAGATCCCTTGCGTCATATTTGGTCTTTGTTTATGTTGTGACCCTATAGCACTGCGACGAAGCGTTTAAGTCCAGCGCCAAAGGCACACAGATTAGGTAACCCACCTAATTTGGCAACGGTCAATCAAAAGCTGCGCAGGTCGCTTGTTGACTTCCTCTGGCCATTTACATACACATATTGGTCTGCTTCTCTTGCTACGCGAGCGCAAACTCAATCAGGCTTTGCTTTGCCTTTTTCGCCTTGTTCTACTTCCGATATTTTTGCAACGCCACTTTGACCTTCGCAAACTCCGGGCGGCCCAAGCATTCCCTTTCGTTTTTCTGCCCCTCGCGACTGCCCTCTCTGCTAGTTTTACGCCAAGGGGTCCTCGACTGTGAAGCGCTGCTTGCCTACGACGAGCACCAATCACTTTCCTCATCAATCTTGCCTCCTTTGTGACACCAGTGTCTACCTTGCCGCTGGGATAGCAACTTGCGTACCAAAGTATGTCTCGTCGTCCTGCCGCGACACTTATGAGCCCCGTACTTCACGAGCCTCTCCCCAGTGTTGAATCGTCATGAAGAAGCTCAAGCATCTAATCGCGAAACTAGGAACCACACCAGCTCCGCATTCAATACCCCAATCCTGCCTTTTTTCTCGCTTGCCTACCGACGTCCGCATCACAGGCGCGCCTCGAACCGTCAAGATGGCTGAAGAGGAGGATTACAGCTCAATCCCTTTGACCGATCGCTTCACTCATAAGGTAAATACAAAAAACCCGTTTCATATCTCGTGGATCCAAAGGGGGACTCGCCATTGACAAACTCGCGCGCAGGTTTGGAAAGTTCGCAAAGGAGCCTACGAAGAAGCTGCCAAACAATTCGCACTTACGCCTGACGAATCCGATCCTTTTTTTCGCCCATTCCTAAGCGATGTCGGCCTCTGGAAATCCGCAGTTTTAGATGCCAACGTCGTTTCGCAGCAAGAAGGTGTGATTGCCCTCTGCGCATTTCTCAAATACGCTGGGCGAGATGCCGGCCTCCGCACACGCAACCACACAGTGGCTCCGATAGTCGAAAAGTGCCTTTCGAGTTCAAGAGCAGCCACAAAGCAGAATGCAATCGAGGCCCTTCTATTATATGTTGAACTGGATGTCGCTGGACCAGTGATCGAGGATATTCTGCCGGGTTTGGCACATAAGACCCCAAAAAACGTCGCCGCAGCTCTCCAGGCTCTGACTCAAATTGTCCACAACTATGGTTGCAAAATCGTTGACCCAAAGCCCATACTCAAAGCGCTACCGAAGGCTTTTGGCGCTGCAGACAAGAACGTCCGAGCCGAGGCTACCGGTCTAACCGTCGAATTGTATAGATGGCTGCGTGAAGCTATGAAGCCGCTGTTCTGGGGAGAGCTGAAGCCCACGCAGCAAACCGACCTCGAAGCACAATTTGAAAAGGTCAAAGCGGAACCACCTCCCAAACAAGAGCGTCTTCTGCGCTCCCAGCAAGATGTTGTCGAGACTGCACCCGAAGCTGGCGAAGACGGATATGATGAGGGTGGCGATGAGCAGGACGGTGGTGAAGAACTAGATGCCTTCGCTTTGGCAGAACCTGTTGATATTAGCCACAAAATTTCCCCCAACTTCACCGAGCTGCTGGCTTCGTCGAAATGGAAAGACCGCAAGGAAGCCGTGGACGGTCTATACGAAGCCCTCAACGTTCCTCGCATCAAGGAAACCGACTTTGGAGAGGTCAATCGAGGCCTCGCAAAATGTATGAAAGACGCCAATGTTGCTGTTGTCACCCAAGCTGCGCTTTGCATCGAGCTTCTAGCCAAGGGGCTTCGTCGCAGTTATGCCAAATATCGCGCTGTTGTCATGCAGCCTATCATGGAGCGCCTCAAGGAGAAGAAACAAACCGTTTCCGATGCATTGGCTGCCGCACTTGACGCTGTGTTTGCTTCTTCTAGCTTTTCAGACTGCATGGAAGACATCATGACTGCTCTCGGCAACAAAAACCCTCAAGTCAAGGAAGGCACGATGAAATTTCTCATACGATGTCTGCGCACTACTCGAGATGTGCCCACAAAGCCCGAGATCACCGCCATCTGTGAGTCTGGAAAGAAGCTTCTTGCCGAGTCAACTCCTTTCTTGCGTGATGGCGGCGCCGAGATTCTAGGAACTGTCATGAAGATCATCGGCGAACGAGCCATGACACCACTTATTGAAGGACTAGATGACATCAGAAAGACCAAGGTGAAGGAATTTTTTGCCAGCGCAGAAGTCAAAGCGAAGGAAAAGCCGAAGCCCCCTCCCGCAGCGAAGGCTGCTCCAGCCGGGACCAGGAAAGTCGTTGGAGGCAAACGCCCAGCCGCAAAGAAGGCTGCCCCAGCTATGCCGGCTGCAGAATCACCCTCTAAGCCTGCTGGCCCCGGAAGCAAGCTAGGTATGCCCAAGTCGTCTGGCCTGGGCGGACTGAAGGCGCCTCAGAAGCGAACTTTGGCAACGCCAGGGACTGCCTCTCCGCGCAGACCTGCGGCCGGCCCACCTATCATGCCCTCTGATGATGATCCAGTCGTGGCGCCACCACAGCCTCGAATTGGAGCCTCCCGAGGCCTGGCCGGACGCTCACTTGCCAAGCCAGGTGCTGCGCCAGCCATGCCTCCGCCAGACTCGCCTCCCCCCGTAAGCGGTTTTAGCGCTGTTGAGCGCGCTGAGCTAGAAGAACTTCGAGCAGCCAACGAGAGGCTCACCCGGCAGGTTGATGACATGAGGCAGGAAAGAAGCAAGTTCCTGTCTGAGATCCAGGAGCTGAAAAACCAGAACGCTGGGCTTATTGAAGATCACACGCGTGATGTCCTGAGCATCAAAGCCAAGGAAACACAGCTAGTTCGAGCCCGAAGTGATGCTGAGGCAACTGAAGGAGTCAACGACAGGCTCAGACGTGAGCTTGAGCGCCTGAAGAGGGCATTGAGCAAAGCTGAGACCATCGGCGGAGGCTCTGGTGTCATTAGTCCCGCCATCACTTCTCCGACTCGCGATGATGTCGGCATTTTCCATGATTCTGGCTCAATCTCTGGTGGCTACCACAGAGCAAGCTTCGCCAGTACCATGTCAGAGGAAAAAGAGAATGGCGAGATGGTGTATCCCAGGAGCAAAATTAGTCCGGAACTTCGATACGGAAGCGGAACGTCATCCGGCCGTGGTTCGCCAGCCCGCGGGTACCGCACGTCGCACCCTCCTAGAGAGGAAGGTGTTGATACTACGGTTCCTCCCAGAAGAGAACGGCCCGTATCCTCCCTTCCTCAACCCTCTGGTGGTGGTGAGAGCTGGCGCCGTGCTGCTGAGGTGACGAGTCAGTTGAAAGCACGTATTGAGCAGATGAAGGTATGATCAAGCGTTTCTATCAGATGTCTTCCGAGCACTAACACAAGATATAATAGGCAAAACAAGGTTTCGCTCGCCCATAGGTGGTGCGATGAAGGCACTGATTTTCTGATGACGACAATTCGGCAACGCCGATGCGGAGAGACAGAACGACAGGGCTACGTACGTGGTAATGGTTTCTTTTGGATGCATTTCAAGGCGTTGGACGCATCATACCCCTATCATTCTTGTGCGAGAGTAACACTCTGTGGAAAATGTGCTTTGCTTCAGTGGTGGCTTTTTATTTCTTGCTACTCTTCATAAGAGAGGAAGAAGTCCTGGTCCGCGGGTATAAGCGAGGCTGCTTGCAATTGATACCTCAATGTTTTTACATCTGTTTTTTATGGGTTGAATATTCGGATAGATGAGCTACAACGTCTGTAATGCATGATAACACTGATTTAAAACTAGGCGCGGGGAATGAATGTCGTTTTTAAGTGATATCTTCTCAAAGTATACATATGCCTGAGCGTTGTGCTAAACTTGGCCGTCATGTACAGGATGTCCAAAACACAAAAAGGAGGATGTCATGTCATGTGTGCTGTTCATTATTTCGATGTTTTATATGTCAAGCCAGGACCGAACATGCTTCGTCATAACAGTCCTCCCAGTCTGTTTTGCCTGACGCCCAGAACTTCCGCAGTTTGTTCAGGCACAGAGTTGGTCCATAATACGCATCGCGATGCGTGGAGATTCGATGCAGTATATGCAGAACAAAGTCGCGTTCCACCGCGTCGCCCTCACCATGGAGCGTGACTCCGACCACCGCGAGCGGCCAGGCGAGGCTGGTAGGACGTTGGGGGATGAGCGGTAGCAGCTGACGGATCAGCGCCAGGATCTCGGCGCGGAGCGTGTCAACGCTGGGTGGCGGCGTCGTGCTGAGCAGCGCCCCGTCCTCCTCGCGATAGTTCTCATCGTCCTCGTCTCTCTCACCGTCGGACGCATGGGTGCCCGCCTCGGCCCCCGACGTCGAGGGCGAGGGCAGGGTCGACGACTGGTCCGCCGGCGCCGGCGCGGGGCTCAGCGACGGGAGCGTGAGCAGGCCGTAGAGCAGGACGGCTTTCTGGAAGAGGAGACACAGGATGCGCGCCTCGGGCTTGTCCGGCACGCCGTAGGGCTCCTCCCAGTCGGCGACGGAGAACTCGGCAATGTGCTGGTAGATTTGGCGGGCAGCGGGGCGGGCAAAGGTGTGGACTGGGGCGCCGGCGGCGACGAGAGCACGCAGGCGGTTGATGCGGATCAGGTCCGCAAAGACGTGGCTGGAGCACGGGACGTCGGTATAGAGCGTAAATGTGAAGACGTGGTGGATTTCTTCTGCGGTGAGATCGTCAAAGATTGTGAGCATCTGCGCGGCGGGCGTGGTCGTGCTCGTCAGCACATGGAGCCTGCATTCCGTTAGTTGGTTGTTTTGTTCGGCATTCGTAGATTTTCCGGTGCATATAAGCTTACATATAAACGTATTGGAATTGGTAATCAAAGGTTTTGACGGCCTTGGAAAGTCTCTTGTATCCGCCGCGCATCTTGTAAAGAGCACCGTAGCCGTGGAGGTGGGCCTGCCAGGTGTTTCCCAACAATGTAAGCTGGTAGGCGAGTTAGACTTTTTCATGCACTGGACAAATCAACCCTTGTCTTAAGGTGTCTCTTACATCAATACTAAGCATGTCCACTATTCGAACAAATACAGAATCGTGGGTGTCGCCGTCGGGGCTGGACAGCCTTTCGTTGATGACGCCGAGCATGGTACTCATGGATGCATGAAAGGCAGTCCACAGGTACTGGTCATCCGGCATATCTTCTGGACTTCGAAGTGTGCCTCTATTTTTGGCCGCATCTGCTATTCGATTGCTAAAGACGAATGTGATGAAGCTTGTCTTGCAACCGAGGTTCCCTGCGGTGGGCATGTAGGCAGTGGTGCTGTCATCCAACTGGTTTGCCATGAGACTTGGTAATATGGTTCGATAATCTGCGACCGGGATGAATCATGTTAGCGGCTGATTTCCTTTCACTTCATGGCAATAGATGCAAGAAGAGGTTCCACAAACAGTAGTGAAGAGCTTCCGTCAGGTCCCAGTCTGGTGGTGTTAGTTGGGCCTGGCTCCAAATAACGGCGTGGCGTGCCCTAGAGCCTGGAAAGTACACGGGATGAGCGACATCATTGTGGTTGGTACGTAGCTCAACCAAGCTGTGAGAGGCAGCCGACGCGCTCTGCTTTGCAGGCTTCTTGAGCGGACTTTTGTAGCCGTCGCACATGCGCCCCGAGGTCATGCATCTATTGCACATGGGCTTTGCTTCATCGCATTTAACGCGACGGATGCTGGCAGGCACACGGTGTCAGTGGTCTGATTCGCGCGGGCCTAGTGGCCGGCGTAATGCCAGCGCGCCGCCTCCTTGGAGAAGACAGGGAAGTGCGGGGGGGTTGGGACATACCGGCAGGTAACGCAGCCCGTCCGGGTCTTGGTGGCCCATCGTTTCTGCCGCGGCGGGCTCGTGCCTTCGTTCTCCGTAGGCGGCGACGCGATCACGGCAGCCGACGCCGCCGCCGCCGCCGCCGAGGAGGACCTGTGGTCGTCATCTCGGCGCCGGACCTCGGCCGGGGCGAGCGGGGTGTCCCTGAGCTGGAGGACTATGGCGGGGGCCATAGCCACGAGGATGAGCAGGCGCGCCAGCCGCTCAAAAAAAAGCTCCTTTTTTACTGCAAGTAACTCCGAGACCAGCGTCGCTCTGCAGGCGGAACCACCGGGGGGCGGATGACCCAGGAAATAAGCTATGGAGCATGGAGCTATGCAGGGCGTTGCGTTGTCGATGCTGCGGTCGGGTTGGCGTTGTCATGCGAGACATGGATATATGGTGGCTGGCGGGCATGTGATTGGGTACATCGTATTTGACAACCATCATTCAAGCCTATCAGATTCACTCTCTCCTCTATTTACTTCCTTATTAGTAGGGCTATTAGTGCCCCGCGCAAGATACCACTTTATACTTAATAAGTATTAAAACCCCCTTTTCTTATATAGTTAGCTAGCTATACAGGCTAACACTATAAGTATTATTAGTCCTATAACTAATAGAGCCTATTCCCCTATAGATAACTAAATATTTAACCCCCTAGCTAAGCTAAAAAGACCTTAATTCTCTTAATAGTATATTCTATATAGTATATCTTATATTATCCTTTCTTTATTAAGTTTTTCCCTATAGGCTTTATATATAACTATCTTCTCTAAAAAAGTTGTTTCTATATGATCAAAAACCTTTTTTAAAGTCTTCTTTTCTTAATTAAGATATACTACTAGTAAGTATACATGGCATTATTGTTCGCAAAGGGCCAGTCCATCAGAACAGAACCATCTAGTAGAGGGAACTGAAGGCTAAATTCTATATAGATAAATGTTAATATAAATGTAAAAGACCCTTTACAACTAACAAGGTTAACGTAGTGAAGGAGAGAAAACCTACGTTCGAAATAATCGTCCTGTGCATGTGAAGAAGAAAGCAGCTGCTCGTCGTGACGCACATTACCAGGTCCTGGCTGTGATAAGACAATGCTCAGAGCTTTCGCTGCCTTCCACGCCTCTCGCGAGGTATCGCTTGACTGCAGCCAAATGTCATATGCCTGGTTCAGCGCCGTGCGAATGTCGTGCGCAGTCGGAGACTCTGCTTGCGCATTGGCATCGCCCGCCGACTGCTTCAGATAGAGACAGAGAACGCTGGTCGCTAAAAGAAAGTCGTGATTGACCAGCGAAGACACCTTCCACCGCTCGTGGTGCAGCTGGCAGAACGGCTGCGTCTCCTCCTCGAGCATTTGCTGGTACGCGAGCAGCTTGAGCGCCGCGCTGAGACATGCCGTCTGGGATTGGCGGTAGTCGGCGTTGGACTGCGAGAGGTGCAGGTATTTGCGGTGGAGGACGAGCTTGGCGCGGTAAAACATGATTTCGAGACAAATCTTTTGCATGATGACGTGCGGCGCGTCCATGATGCAGTCTGTCATGGACTGCCACTGGAGGCACTCGGGAATCGAGGCGCGGGCTTCTTGGAGATTCTTTTCCATGTGTTCCGTTTCTTCATGGCTGCACGCTCTCGTGTCGGCGGCAAAGTCCCAAATGTAGCCAATGGCTGTCATCATCCTGGCTTTGACGATGCGAAAGACCATGGGCGTAAGATCTGTTTCTGGCCGTGACGCAGGCATACTGACTGTGTCCTTGTTGAAGTCGTTGTCCTGCAAGTTGGACGGTTCCGTGGTGTTGGTCTGCCACTGCGCAATCAGTCGCGGAAGGCCCATTTGCATCGAGATTCCCAATTGCACTTCCAACACCGTGGCCCAGACTCGCTTGCGCATCTCGCCATCAAAGGGCGAAATGCCGCGGAGGTTCTTGGGGTCCCGGTGGTAGCCCATGTGCATGGACAGCTGGACAATGATGCCGAGAAGGATCCAGATGCCAATCTCGGCATCTTTCCGAAGAAACAGTTCGACGGCCATGTATAGCAACAGTGTCTCCAACACATACACGCCCCCTTTGGTGTAGTCGCCGAGGATAAGACATTGCACGATGCGGAGCCTGAAATTGCTCACCATGTCTTGGAGTTCGCTTTTGGAAGGCATTCCAGGAACCTGATCCTGCGGACCTTGCTGAAACTGTTCAAACAGGGTTGCGAGGCATATGATGCTGAACAAGAGGCCGATCCAAATGATTGGCGTTTCCGAGCTATCGGCCCAGAATTCCTGGTACTAGAACGTGTCAGTCAGAACCTGTGGCTTCTAAGCAATAATACAAGATCAACATGGCAACATACTTCCCGTAAGAATTGGACACTATGCAATACAGCTGTATGAAGTTCACGATGTAAGCCTTTTGATCTACACGGCGGGTTACTTTTGCTTACCTGGTGACATTTCAAATGAATTAAAATACCGCGACACCAGCCTGTCCATAATATGGCGAGGCGGTATCGACGCCAATATTTCGTCCCTGGTAGCGATCTTTGTAAAGCCATGTATAAGTTGCGGTCCGCTGAGGTTTACCTGCGGTGGCTGCGCAGTGCCGAGGGGATACGAACGCGACTCGTCGTCCCTGTCAAAGTGATCCTTGAGCTCTGCGATGCCATCCAGCACGGCGGCCCAATGCGTTCCGTGGACATAGCTTGCTCCGGATTTTGTCAGCCGCAGGCTGCCGTGATCCGAGTCTGGCGAGTTGACTCGGTGGGTATCGTCTGCCACCAGCGTGGCGGACGGCGATACCCTCGGCGAGGCAAGGTTAATGGCCAGTGGCGTGTTGGCGCTGGGAGACGGGTTCGACGAAGCTAGCGGTGGCGCATTCGACGCTGATGTTTTTTGCATAAGGTCGACCACCAGATCCTCGAGCTGCTTGATGCGATCCTGCACGGTAGCCACGGGGTGGACAGGCTGCGCGGTGCCGTCTCCTAGCGCTTGGGGGCTGGGCGCGTACGCGCAGGACAAGCCGAGCCCTCTCTGCGTGCAAGTTTCGCACGGTTGCTGTCGGTCACAGCGCAGCCTGGTGGGTAAGACGTGTCAGTGAGAGCAGACACGAGGCTGGCGGGGGTGGGCAAAGCTGGGTGCGAACGAAGCACGTCGCGCGGGTCATACGGGCGGACTCACTTTCTCCTACGGCAGAGATTGCAGGATAGCTGCACTCTGTCCCTTCGGCGACTGGCGGGCAGCCGCGCTCTCCCAATGGCGGTTTTCCCTGGCCCCCATACTGGGAGCGGCGAGTCCTCGTCGTCATCACCGGGCTCAAACGCATCTGTCGACATTGAGACGCGAGGGTGCTGCTTCGTTTCAGTAGAAGCTGTGTGCCAAGGTTGAGCTATCTGCGATCGGCTGGAAATGGAGGTCGCAGGCCAGGTCAGGTCGGGGGCGCGATGCTTTCGTCGCCAAACGAGCGTAAAGAAATGGTCCCTAAAACTCAGGCCACATCAGGCTATGACTATTGTCTCTTGACCCCTCCCTACGGCGGGAGCGGACATGACCTAGTCCACTTGGTATGTACGGGAATGTGATGTGGCGTCGGGCGAAGAGGAGAGCATGGCGAAGTGAGGAAAGATAGGCGTATTGCGCGCGAGAAATGAAATGTTGGACGTTTTAAATTCACGTTGAACTAGGGTAGCAAGAAAACAGAAGAAATATATTCCCCAAAGATTGAAAGTGCGCCGATAACCAAAACAACGCTAGACCTGTGCCAGGACATGGACTAAAAAGACAAATCTAATAAAATTCAGACCGATCGCCTGATTAAATGGCCCCCATCTCGTAGTGTAAGCACAGAGGCGATTTGGCCCGGTTTCCCGATCGTGCCCCCCGATGCGCCGCTCCGGTTCTCCGTTCCGATGCTCCGCTACGATGCTCCGCGCTATAGCGCTTCCGTGCGCCGGCTCGTAGCAGCCAACATCGCGTAAGGCTTAATTCTGGGGCTCAATTTGGGCATCCTGGCCCTTGCTGCTAGGGGACAATGGAAATATCGGCCAATACTTGTTGTGTTAGGTTGGGGCAGAGAGTCTGGCGGATCCGAAAATGGAGATACGCGGTCGGAGAACGATGTGACAGCCACATCCAACTGACTCAAAGTAAGGGGGATGCAAAAGTGAGATGACGTACCAAGGTGCATCGTCCTACTTAAATGTTTTGTACCTGCATGACTCCGTAGGCAAACCTTTCCTTGCGGTCCATTCGAACAACGGAACAAGCACACAGCCGCGGAACAGCAACGACACTTTGGCCATGGCAGTTCCCAACGAACCCGACTCCAAGCTCGAAGCTGGCGTCGACGACACCGACCATGGCAATCCTATCGAGCTCAAAGACCCCAACGTGGTCGACTGGGATGGCCCTGATGACCCTGCGAACCCGCTCAACTGGCCCGCGTCTCGCAAAAATATTCACGTGGCTATCGTCAGTATTTTCACCCTGACAGCGTATGTACTCTCAAAAAAAGAATGCGATAGCCCTGAAAGGAAAATGTAGACTGACAGGCGCACAGAAACCTCGCCGCGACAATGTTTGCGCCAGGGGCAAAGGAACTAGCAGACGAATTTGGCATCACCGACAACACCCTCGAAACCATGACAGTCAGTCTCTATGTGCTTGGCTTCGCGATTGGCCCTCTCATCCTCGCCCCTCTGTCCGAACTCTACGGTCGCCTGGCCGTCTACAACTTTTGCAACGTCGTCTACCTCGCCTTTACCTTTGGATGCGCCTTTAGCACCGATACGGCAATGTTTCTCGTTTTTCGATTCATCGCTGGCAGTGCCGCCTCTGGTCCGATGAGTATTGGTGGCGGTACAGTTGCCGACGTTACTGTGCAGGAGAAGCGAGGCAAGGCCATGGCTCTTTTCACCATGGGCCCTATCCTCGGACCGGTAAGTCGTATTAATCAGTGTTTTTTTTTCGCTTGCTTATAGTTGGAATAGATCCTTGGACCCCTAATTGGAGGCTTCGTGTCTCAGTACCTCGGCTGGCGCTGGACGTTTAGAATTATTCTCATCTTGGTGTGTACCTTCTATAAGTCGTGGCAAAGAACACCAGCTAATCCAAGGAAAAGTCTGGCATAATTACTACTGCCACGTTTGCTCTCATGCGCGAGACGAATGCAACGGTTATTTTGAGCAGAAAGGTTGCACAGCTGCGAAAGGAAACAGGCAACACGGATCTTGTGGCCGCCCGCGCTTCCAACCTTACTACCAAGCAGATGCTGCTGCGCGCCATCGTTCGCCCACTGAAGCTTCTCATCTTCTCGCCCATTGTTCTGCTCATCTCCCTCTACACGGGTCTCATGTTTGGTATCATCTTCCTCCTCTTCACCACGTTCCCCTCCGTCTTCCACGGCGTCTACGGCTTCGACCAAGGCATTTCCGGTCTTGCATACCTTGGTCTGGGCATTGGCATGTTTAGCGGACTCGTCCTATTCTCCGTGCTTAGCGACAAGCTTCTAGGCCAGAAGCAGGGCGGCGCCGTTGCGGCACCTGAACAGCGTCTCATTCTCATGAAGTGGTTTGGGCCCATCACCCCGTTGGGCTGCTTCATGTACGGCTGGAGCGCCTACTACCACACACACTGGATTGTGCCCATTATTGGGACAGCCATTATTGGTCTTGGCTCCCTCTTTGTCGTCATCCCTGGCCAGATTTACCTTGTTGATTCGTTCGGAGCTGCGGCTGCAGCGTCGGCAATGGCAGCCAACTTGCTCGTTCGTTCACCTTTTGGTGCCTTTCTCGACCTGATTGCCTCACCCCTATACAACAAGCCCGGTTTAGGATGGGGAAACAGCGTGCTTGGCTTCATTACTCTAGCCTTTACACCTGTCCCATGGCTTTTCTACCGCTACGGAGGATATCTCCGAACCAAGTTTACTATTAATCTTTAGATAAGCGAATAATGGTCCTGAAAGCTTCGAACTCTCGGTGCGTTGCCTTTGAACTTGCCATTAGCTGGACGTACACAAACTCACAACTCGATGAAGGCTTCTAGGTCTTGGTTTCTACGGTGAAGACATCGGTTGTGATCAGATGCAGGGCTGGTTTGACGGGTTGTGGACCTACCACGGGAATGACGGGATACTATACATTGAGCTAGGCTACAGAGCGGTCATCCCAATCGCAGACTTCTCGGAGTTCTTCTTCGTTCTTCTTTTTGAAGTAATCCTTGTATAGCGATGTGCTTGTAGGGTAACCACCAGGCACTAACAGCACCAGTGGAAGCGCAGGACTTACCCGCTAAAGCCAAGTCTGCCTTATTATTAGGTGCAAGTCACCCAATTGGAATCTCGCTAGCTGCATGGTGCCGAGACTGGCCACTATTTTTTGGCTTTCGGTCTAGCAAAAACAGCCGGCCCGGCAGTAGGTCTTACTAAAATCACCACGTTGCCTGCCTAGGTAGTGATTAGTGGGTTTTTATTAAGTACCTGTGTTAGCCCAGCATGACTATAGTAGGGTTTCAAAAGTCTATCACTACCTTAGGTTTCTTAGTAATAATATATATATTTAAAGCTAGAATAATAATAATAAAAGAATTACTAAAATTCTATTAAAATAGCTATAATATAGATTAGTACTTATAGCATTTTAAAATATTTATTATATAATTATATTGTTCTAATAAAACTAGGTATAGAAGATAGAAGGTAGGGTAATTTCCTTTTTTTTAAAAATAGTATAAATAATTTTAAATTTTTATAGAATAAAAATAGAATTAGATATAAAGATTTTTATATTAGAAAAGTAACTTTAGCTTTTAAATAATCTAACTTAACTATTATTTTTTTTTTATTTTTTAATAGTAACGATATAAGGAGTGTTTATTAGAGTGTGTTTGTGCGGGAAATCGTTGGAACCCCACTGTACCTTCAACGTCGGCTGCCTCTGAAGCCGGCTCCATTGCTGCCCTGCTTTATTATACCTAATTTACGCCTATCGCACACGTCATTGCCAGCTGCGGGCCTGACCTCGCTCTCCTCTCCGCCAAGGTTCTCTCGCACAGCTTCCACGAGCGTGCTTCCCCGAACCGCGCTACCCCTTGTGCCGCTTGAAATACATTTCCTCCCTCGTCTCTGCATTGCTATTTATATATTCATTGTACGTTGCGCGCCGAATCTTTGCCGGGTTGGCGTTGTCGCTAATATCCGTCGGCTCAACAGAGCCCGCCCCTCCATCGACTGCTTGACTACACGGCCGAACGTCATTCATCGCATTATCCCCTCACGACGACACAAATGTATTAATTCCCTTGACCTACGCCATCAAAATTCGGCGACCTAGATACTTGCACCCCTACTACGAACGAGACATCACCTACAACTAGCCTACAGTGTCCCGGCCCGGGTTACGGCTAAACATCAGTCGCCATGTTGGAAGGGCTTGTTGCCGGCCTCTTAAACCGCTTCCTTGGCATGTACGTCAAAAACTTTGACCCTACACAGCTCAAGGTCGGTATCTGGTCCGGTGACGTCAAGCTGCGCAATCTCGAGCTGCGCCGCGAGGCCCTGGATCAGCTCAAGCTTCCCATCAATGTTGTGCGTGGCCACCTTGGCGAGCTGACCCTCGTCATTCCCTGGTCCAACATCCGCGGCGCTCCCGTCAAGGTCTTCATAGAAGATGTCTACCTGCTCGCCAGCCCCAAGGAGGAGGCTGAGTACGATGAGGATGAGGAGGAAAGCCGCCGCCAGCGCGTCAAGATGGAGAAGCTCGACAGCGCCGAATTGCTCAAAGAACGGAACCGCGAAGGCATGAGTGCAGAAGAGCAACAAAAAAACCAGAGTTTTACGCAAAGTCTGGTCACAAAAATTGTCGACAACCTCCAGGTCACGGTCAAGAACATTCACGTTCGATACGAGGATTCCATCTCTACGCCAGGCCACCCCTTCGCCTTGGGACTTACCCTCGAAGAATTCAGCGCTGTCAGCACCGACGGCCAATGGAAGCCGACCTTCATCCAGGATTCATCCCATGTTACCCACAAACTTGCTACCCTCGGCGCTCTCGCTGTGTATTGGAACACTGATACTAGCCTATATGCCGATCAAGATCTAGACAGCATTCCTCGTGACGAAGTGCTTGCGAAATTTCGAAAAATGATTGGCAAAGCAGAAGCAGTCCATGGAAACCACCAATACATCCTGCGGCCCGTCAATGGACAGGCCAAAATCGAACTCGATAAGAGCGGCGATGCGCTAGTTCCAAAATTCAAGGCAAATCTACTATTTGAAGAAATTGGCTTGGTGTTGGACGACGACCAATACCGCGATGCACTGATGATGGTCGACCTGTTCCATTATTTCATACGCCATCAAGAATACAAGTCACTGAAGCCCAAGGGCGTCACTGTCAAAGATGATCCTCGAGCATGGTTCCAATTTGCTGGCAATTCAGTCTTAGGCAAAATCCACGAGCGAAACCGCAAGTGGTCCTGGGACTTCTTCCGAGAACGCCGCGATGACCGAATACGCTATATCGAACTTTTCAAGAAGAAGAAGCAACAGCAGCCACTGACACCCGAAGAAAATGAAGATATGTCAAAGCTCGAGTGGAAACTTGATTACGAAGATCTGCGGTTCTGGCGCTCGCTCGCCCGAAACCAGCTCAAAAAAGAGGATGCTGCGGCTCTTAAGAAGCCTCAACAACAGGAGCAGACAGGCTGGCTTGCATGGATGTGGGGATCCAAGCCCGAAGGCAACATCCAAGAAAACGAAGAAAACACGCAAATGACAGAGGAGCAGCGCAAGGAGCTTTACGACATGATTGATTGGAACGAAAAGACCGCAATCGCCGAATCTGTTGATCTACCCAGGGAAGCTATCAAACTTTGCCTGGAAGTCTCCCTTAGCACGGGTAGCTTTACACTGAAGAAGAATGCCAATAACAGGCCCACGGATCTTGTCAGTCTTCACTTTGACGTCTTCAAGGCGAAGGCTTTGCAAAGGACAGACTCAACACTGCTCAATGTTAGCCTGGGCGGATTGCGAGTCAACGATGGTACCACGGCCGATAGTTTGTACCCCGAGATTGTTCGTGTCAAAGATGCCCCGTCTAGAGAACGGCGAAAGAGATTGTCTTTGATCGAACTTGAAGCCTCAGAAGAGGAGCCCTTCTTCTCGTTCGAGGTGGAAAAGAATCCCCTGGAAAAAGAGGGCGATATTGCCGTTGTCGGGAAACTGAAGCCTCTTGAGATTGTTTGGAACCCAAATGTTGTTGTTGGCATCGTCGATTTCTTCAGGCCGCCGGAAAGACACCTAGAGTCTATCACTGCTCTTATGGAATCTGCCGGCGCCACTGTCGAGGGCCTCAGAGAGCAGACACGAGCCGGTCTCGAATTTGCCCTCGAAGAGCACAAAACCATCAACGCTGAGCTTGATTTGCAAGCACCCTTGATAATCGTACCCGTCAGCATTACAACCGACGACTCGACTTGTCTGATTGTCGATGCTGGTCATATTCATGTCAACAGCGAACTGGTTGAGAAGAGCACCATGAAGGAAATACAGTCCAAGCAAAAGCAGTCTTACAACGATGAAGACTTCAAACGCCTGGAGTCTGCAATGTACGACAGGTTTCTCGTGAAACTAACATCGACACAAGTCCTCATCGGCCCGTCTATCAAAGAGACAAAGCGGCACCTTTCACAAGGCGGATCTCAATTTCACGTTGTTGAGCAGATCAACCTTGATTTTGTCGTGGCTATATCGATCATCCCCAAGGCACCGAACCTGACAAAGCTGAAAGTATCTGGTCATTTGCCTCTCCTGCATGCGATGGTGTCCGACTCCAAATACAAAAACTTGATGCGAATCATCGACGTCGCGATTCCGAAATTGGGAGATGAGACCCCCCAGCCCCAGCCGACGCGTATATCACGCCCACGAGCGACTAGCTCAATGTCCAACAAGTCTCGCCGAAAAACTGTACAAGAGAAGCGTCTCTCATCTGCCCTTGATGTCTTGCAGCCGCATACTGCTGTTGTATTGGGTGATATCGACGATGACGACGAAGACAATTTTCAAGATGCCACCGATGGTACGGCCAACGAGCACTTGAAAATCCAGCAGCGTATTTTCCAGTTTGACTTCAAAGTCGATACTCTCAAGGGTTCTCTGTTCCGAAGCGACCCTGAGAGAAAGAAGCCAGATACTCTACTTGTGGAGCTCGTTGCTGAACGTTTTGACTTGGCGTTCTATACCAGACAATACGATATGGCTGCCGAAGTGTCCCTCGGTGCGGTCACCGTGGATGACTTTGTTGATAACCCCTCTGAAGAATTCAGGTCCATAGTCTCGTCTGGAGACAGCGACGACTTACAAGCGGGCCGAAGTCTGGTGAATGTCAAATTTATAAGAGTCAAAAAGGAATCACCAGAATTCATGCCCGTATATGAAGGGATTGAGACGAACATCACAACATCGGTGTCAACCATCAACCTAATTGTCACCAGAAAAACACTACTCACACTTCTCGATTTTATTTTGATTACATTCACTAATCCTGACGAGGAATCAGAAGTCATTCAAAGGACAGCGCCAGACTCGGATGAAAGCTCGTCGGATGGAGAGGAGCAGTTAACCGAGGCCAACAAAAATGCCGCTGCAGGCTCTATTCGCGTCAAGATTGACCTCAAGAGTATTCGTTTGATCCTGAATAACGACGGAATCCGACTCGCGACGCTCTCCTTTAACAAGGCGGACGTTGGAATCTTCCTACGCGGCAAGTCGATGCGCATATCTGCTAAACTCGGAGACTTGCAACTTCTCGACGATGTCAATCAGGGAGTTTCTGAGGACTCGAACCTTCGCAAGCTGGTGACAATTCAAGGGGACGATTTGGCCGACTTCAGATACGAGACTTTTGACCCAGCAAATATCAAGGCTTACCCAGGCTATGATAGCTCCATCTTCCTGAGGGCCGGTTCGGTGAAGGTAAACTTTCTGGAAGAGCCTTTTAGAAAAATCATCGACTTTCTTGTCAAGTTTGGTAAGATGCAAGCGCTTTACAACGCGGCTCGTCAAGCGGCTATGAACCGTGCGAACCAGATTCAACAGAGCCCAAGTAGGATTCACTTCGATGTTGTGGTAAATACACCTATCGTCGTTTTCCCCAGAGTCGTTCTTCCTGGCGAGGCCAAGAGAGATGTTATTACAGCCTACCTCGGTGAGATTTACGCACAGAACAAGTTCGCACCCATCGACGACAGTGCCAATGCAGATGTCGCCATGATGATATCTGTAGGTATCAGGAATATTAAGCTCACCTCAGAATTGAACTATTCTGACGGAAGAGCCGAAGAATTGGAGATGATTGACCAAGTCGACCTCGGTTTCAGCATTACACATGCGGAACACACGCCCGGCATCAAACGCGCCGACACGGAGATTGAAGGTTCCGTTTCCGACATCAAACTTCGTCTTACACAACACCAGCTGCGGTTCTTAATGGAGATTTCACGGTCTGTCCCGGCCGCCTTTGCTGGGGAAGGCGATGATGCAGAGGCGGAAGCTGCCAAGATGGTCGACGAAGGCACTCTCGAGCACGCTAAGAACGCTCCACCAGTGCAGAACAATGAATCAGACCAAACACTGGTAGATCTGTCTCCCGAGCTCTCCTCCATTGAAAATGCCTGGACAACTCTCGATCTTGTGTTCAAGGCGAATAGCATCGGGTTGGAACTGATTTTGGCTGCCGAGGAAGACGAACCCCTTGGCGATCTGTCTGCATCAAGTTTGTCGCGTTTCTCTCTGGACGAGACCAAAGTCAAGACACGAATGCTTTCCGACGGATCACTTGAAGCAGAGCTTCTGATACAGTCATTTTCTATCTTCGATACTCGTCCGCGCGACTCGAATAAGTTCCGTCGCATCATGACATCGAACAATAAAGAAGCACAGCAGTTGACGGCCAGTGTTACCATGACAGGTGGCAGAGAGAGGAATTTGATTGCGATGGCAACAATTGACAACCCCAGAGTCATCTTTGCCTTGGATTATCTGTTTGCTATTCAGAAGTTTGCTTCCGAGGGCCTGATGGTTGACGAATCAAGTCCCATGGATGATGAGAGTATTGGAGAGACTATTGACAGCTCTGATCCGGAGTCAACACAGCTCACTCGGACGGGTTCTGAGTCTCGAGTGTCTACCTCAATCGCGTCGAGACGGACAGACGCGACCGAGCAGAATATCCCAACGGCGGAAGCCCAAAAGCCAATCATAAACATGGCGTTCCGTGTCAACCTGGTGGATGCGCAAGTCATTCTCATTGCCAATCCAGTCACTTCCAGCTCTGAAGCTATTGTACTTAGCATCAGACGGGTCCTTTTATCGAAGCAGCATGCACTTACCTTCCAAGTCTCACAAATCGGCATGTTCCTCTGCCGCATGGATCAGTTTGAGACGTCAAGATTGCGGATCATCGACGATTTCTCCATCCAATTGAACATGGACAGCTCTCAACTGGAGTTGACTAATATTCACTTGCAAATCGAGCCACTCATCCTGCGCCTGTCCCTACGTGATATCCTTCTCGTGCTCCAAATTATTGGCAAAGCAAGTGAGCTGTCAGGCATTGATTCGAAAGAACCAGAAGAGACTGCTGCCGAGCAAAAAGCTCAAAGGCTCCGTAAAGCAGGCCTGAGCCAGAGAGCGTCTAGTGGCCGCACATCGACTATGGCCAAAACCAAAGCTACAAAAACGACAGCAGCTAAGACTAGCAAACCAGTCCAGACTGTGAGCAGAGCTATCACTAGACGCGAAGAACTATCTGCGACTGTCGAGGGCGTGCGTGTTGTCCTAATCGGTGACTTGCACGAACTGCCCATCCTTGATATTGGGATCAAAGACTTCACCGCCACTGCTGAAAACTGGTCGTCAAGTCTCAAAGCCGAAGCCGCCGTTGACATGTACTCCAATGTCTACAACTTCTCCAAGTCCAGCTGGGAGCCGCTTCTGGAACCCTGGCAAGTCGGATTTGGTGTCGCGCGCAATCCCAAATCGGGACTGCTTTCCATCGATGTCACCTCCAAGAAGACCTTTGACATCACCGTCACCACAGCCACGATTGCTCTTGCCTCAAAGTCGTTCAATTTCCTCACAACTGAGCAAGATGTTCTTGGGAAAGCTCGCGGAACAGAAGCGCCCTACAAGATTCGAAATTATACCGGCTTTGAGGTATCTCTTGAGTCGAAAAGCCCAATCAGTGAGGAGCCGATCACATTGCGCCTAGATGACGGCCAAGAAGGCCCGTGGAGCTTTGAACACTGGGAAAAGATGCGAGAGAACCTCTTGACTGAAGCGAATCAAAACAGCGCCGTCATCCAGCTGGAAGGCAGTGGCTTTGACCCTGTGAAGAACGTACTTCTGAACAGAGAGGGCGAATTTTTGTATGGACTTCGACCGAAAGCCAACGGAATCCTTCACCGGCTTTGTGTTGAGGTGACTCTCGGCAGCGACAACGTCAAATACGTGACTTTGCGCTCTCCCTTGGTTGTGGAAAATGCGACGCAAATCCCTGTCGAGCTCGGCGTTTATGATACCCAAGAGGGACACCTTCTGAAAATTGAGAAGATTGCGCCAGGCGAGTCGCGACCTCTCCCAGTCGGCGCTGTGTACGAAAAGTCAGCGCTGGTTCGCCCCGATGGCGGATTCGGGTATCAATGGAGTACTGACAAGCTATGGTGGCGCGATTTGCTGAAACAACCGACAAAGCAACTTGTTTGCAAAGGTGGCAATGGGGACCCTTTCTATTTCCAAGCTCATGCAGAGTTCAGCAAATCGAACCCCATGACGCGAACCTATCCTTACATGAAGATCAAGCTCTCTGCCCCAGTCACCATTGAGAATCTACTGCCATACGATTTCAAATACAGAATCTATGACAAGAACACGAAGAAAGATTGGTCCAACTTCTTGCGTAAAGGAGGCGTTAGTCCTGTCCATGTTGTCGAGCTTTCGCATCTGTTACTTTTGAGCATCGACATGCAAGATACTGTCTTCAAAGCAAGCGACTTCTCAATCATCAACCCAGGCAAAAGCGAAGACTTCCGCAAGGAGACCAAGCTTGTGGTCAAGGATGATCAAGGCCTGCCCCTCAACCTCAGCCTGCATTATTTCAAGATACCCAAGAGTGGTGGGGCTTTCAAAGTTACCATTTACAGTCCCTATGTTGTCCTGAACAAATCCGGGCTGGACTTGAACATCAAGGCCAAGAGTTTCTTGCAAAATGCCCGAGCCGCAGCTGGTCAGTCTGCACTTGTCAGCCGCTTCGATGACGAAAATGCCAAGGCGCTGCCGTTCATGTTCTCCTATGGCAGCAGCGAGGATAATCGGAATCGCGCTCTGCTCAAATTCGGGGACTCAGAATGGAGTAAACCACAGAGCTTTGACGCCATTGGAAGTAACTCGGAAGTGGTTCTCAATTCCGCTACTAAAAATAAAGAAATCCACATCGGTATTACTGTCAACTCTGGAGAGGGTAAATACAAGATGACGAGAGTCGTGACACTTTCGCCACGGTTCGTGCTCGAGAACAAGCTTGGCGAAGAAATCTATGTTCGGGAGTCAAGCTCGCCCGGATTCCTGACTCTGGCTCAAGGAGCGCTCCGGCCCTTGCATTTCATGCAGAAGGGCTCCGTCAAGCAGCTAAGTCTTTGCTACGCCGGCGTCGATAGTCACTGGACGGCACCATTCAATATCGCAGACATTGGCACTACACATATCAAGATTGCCAAACCTGGTCAGCGCCAACGCCTCATTCGCGCCGAGGTTCTGATGGAAGACGCTACTTTGTTCGTCCAACTGAGCATGGAAACAAAGAACTGGCCCTTCTCGATCCGCAATGAAAGTGACACCGAGTTTACGTTCTACCAAGCCAACCCTACGGTTGAAGAGGATGATGACGAGGACAGAAGTGGTTGGAAGCCAATTCGCTACAGACTTCCACCGCGAAGCATCATGCCCTATGCTTGGGACTTTCCCGCCGCGAAATTTCGGGAACTTGTAATTGCGTCGGGTGGTAAGGAACGTCACGTCAAGTTGGCCGAGATTGGCAATCAAATCCCCATGAAATTCCTCGGGTCCAACGCGCAGCAGAAGATTATCGACATCAACGTCGCGGCAGATGGACCAACTCAAACACTGATCCTCAGCAACTTCCGCACTAGCCAGAGTGTGTATAAGCCGAAGGCTTTGTCGCGGACAAACACTGCAACGGATGGCTTCGAAGTCAAGGACCAAGATACCGGACAGACATTCCGCGCCCAACTGAAATTGTCAGGTATTGGTCTGTCGCTGATCAACTCTCAACTGAAAGAGCTTGCATATGTTAGTCTGAAGGACGTACAGCTTCGTTACAGCGATTCTCCCGTTATTCAAACTGTTGCCTTGGAAATCAAGTGGATCCAAATCGATAACCAACTGTACGGCGGCATCTTCCCCATGGTTTTGTACCCAAGTGTGGTGCAGAAGAGGGCGAATGAGGTCGACGCTCACCCGTCGCTGCATGCAATGGTCAGTAGAGTCAAGGATGACTCCTACGGTGTCACATATATCAAGTATGCATCTATTCTGTTGCAACAGATGACTCTCGAGCTGGACGAAGACTTTATTTTCGCTCTTCTCGACTTTTCGAACGTCAAGGGTGCCAGTTGGACCATGGTGGATGAAGAAGGCAAACTCTGTGACGAGAGTCTCGATATTCCCGAACCACGCCAACTGCAGGCCGGACAGGACATATACTTTGAGGTTCTAAATATTCAGCCAATGCAGGTTGATCTCAGTTTCATGAGAACGGAGCGTGTCAATGCCGAAGACAAGACTTCAACACGCAATCCGCTCATGTTTGTGCTGAATGTCTTGACCATGGCTCTTGGCAATGTCAACGACGCACCGATTCGTTTCAACGCCCTCATGCTAGACAACGTGCGTGTTACACCGCAGGTCTTGATACAAAACATCTCCAACCACTACAGTCAAGAAGTCATGTATCAGATCCACAAGATTCTCGGTTCAGCCGATTTCTTAGGTAATCCCGTTGGCTTGTTCAACAACATTTCCTCAGGAGTTACAGACATCTTCTACGAGCCTTACCAAGGACTGATTCTATCGGACAAGCCCGAAGAATTTGGACTCGGTATTGCCAAAGGTGCCGCATCATTTGCCAAAAAGACTGTATTTGGCTTCAGTGACAGCTTCTCCAAGTTCACCGGCAGTCTTAGCAAAGGTCTGGCGGCAGCATCGCTGGACAAGCAATTTCAAGACCGCCGTCGCATTACGCGGGCGAGAAACCGACCGAAGCATGCACTTTATGGTGTTGCTGCAGGCGCCAACAGCTTATTCACCAGTGTTGCGTCTGGTGTCGGCGGCCTGGCTAGCAAGCCGCTCGAGGGCGCTGAGCAAGAAGGCGCGTTGGGCTTCTTCAAAGGTGTCGGAAAGGGTGTACTTGGTCTCGCAACGAAGCCAGCCGTAGGTGTCCTAGATATGGCCAGCAACTTGAGTGAAGGTATTCGCAACACCACGACAGTCTTTGATGGAACAGAGTTGGACCGCACACGATTCCCACGCTTCATTTCCAACGACGGTGTTGTGCGCCCGTTCAATGCCCGTGAAGCCATTGGCCAGTACTGGCTCAAGCAAGTCGATAACGGCAAGTACTTTGACGAGCAGTACGTTGGCCATCTCGAGCTTCCCCGCGAGGACATGGTGGTTATGGTGACGTATGCGCGCATTCTGCTTATCCGCTCGAAGCGTCTTACGAGTGAGTGGGACATTCCGCTCAAGGATATCCAGACCATCGCCAAGGAGCGTACCGGAGTCAGTCTCATTCTGCGCGGCGGCGCTAACGGGCCGTTTGTGCCAGTCGGAGGCGGCAGCGAAAGAAATTTCTTGTACAAGATGGTGGGAGTCGCCGTGGAGGAGTTTAATCGGCGGTTTAGAGGAGGCGAGTAACCACATGGCGACTGTTGCTGTCGGGGGATGAAAAGAGATGACGAGAAGGAAAATGTGCACTAGTTTTTGATGGGAGTCTGATTATGCGACGAAACCCTATTTTTGTCCTTGTTTGTTGTGCATATGAGAAGAGAGTAGTGGCGATATTATTATCATGAATGATGTACGATGAAAGTATCCTTGCAGTAGAAATACTGCGCATCCAGTATTCCATTACGTCTTCATTCCATGTTTGCTCGTGCATGGGTGTGTGCTGGGTCGTGTTACATGCGAGGTAAGTCAACAGGATAACAAAGATGAATTGGATAGAGAGAGGAAGAAATAGTAAAAATAAAGATAATATTATTGCAGACTAGTGGCTTTGTAAATCCCCCTCACAGCTCCTGGTCAGGATCGCATACCTTCCCGAATATACTTTTCTTTCATGGCACAAGATGACGTCGAGGGGACCGATCTGAGTGCAAGTGCAAGTTCCGTACCATTTATTTTACAATGGGCCTGGTCGTATCACCCTTCACATCTTCTCCCTGTTCCTCTTTACAAAAGAGATCCAAGGTAGTAGAGGACCTGGTATGAATAGGGCACCAGTTAATTTTCCCCGAAGCCAAAAGGTGCCAGAGCGCGAAGCTTTTTGTGCTGTATACTGGCGCGAAGTATGCGGCCAATACCTCTAATTACAGACACCCTGTTCGGATGGCTGTGCGGCAAGCTCAAGTAACACAACAAGGAACTGGACAAATCGAGACGCACCCAGAGAGTGCCACCAATCGTCCGATTGATGTTCAAGCCCAAATCCTTCCCGTGTTCGTGCCACTCGGCATTCAAGAACGGATGTTACCCCGCGCCAAAACGTAATGCCGTCGCGTGTCTACTTGCCAAACCTGGGGAAAATCGATGTGGGGGGAGGCTGAGTGAGAGGGATACGAACCATTAGAGCCGGAGCTGGCCGACAAAAATGCTTTCCCCTTCATGCCCCCTTGCTCTATGCGATGTAAATAGTTCACTAAGTGGGCGGAGACTATTACTTCCGGGGAGAGTATGGGGTAAAAGGAAGGGCGTGGAGATGATTTCAGGCAGGATGCCCATCGCGGCGATCTTGCAGCAAAGCCATGCATTTTATTGCTAGTTGTGTGCGTACACTCTTGTAGCGTAGGACGCACAAGAGGGTCCTTTTGTGTCGCTTCTTTGACTTTCTTTATCTTGCTCCTGGGGCGACTCGGCTTTGTCAAGGGCCCGGTATCTTTTGTAGGCCGACGAGTTCTGAGGCCGGGAGATAAACGAGAGGTCAACCTGGACATAGCGGCTGAAGAAATGGGGCATTGTCATCGAGCTGATTAAGACTCCGTGGTTGGCTGGTGTTTGTGCGCTGCGAGATATGATTGCGACGCAAACCGCCGACTGAAGGTCCTTGGGGAGCGCCTCCAAGCTAGTTGCAAATACAAGTGGCCCTAAAAAATGTAGTACCTTATCGGGCTTGCGCCTCAGGCGGTGGCTGGTGGTGGCGGCCATGGCTTTGCATCGGAGCCGGCCGACACACAAACGGCCAAGGGCTTGGAAAGGATGGCTTGCAGCCACAACGAACGAGCGGTAACTGCACCCGCAACTCTATTCCGACAACGTGAGGCGCGCGCACGATCGGGCATGTTGAGTGAGATTGTGACTGCCTGGCTCGCTGCGGAGAAAGAGTGAACGGTGGCAATCACAGCAGGACCCTGTTAGCGCCGCTGCGCCTCTGGCGACTCTGTTGCGTGGCCGAGGCTGTTGTCACATTGATCTGGTGGCGGAATGGCGCTGCCATCCTGCAATAGCCACGCCATACCCACACGGCGCCCCCAAAAGACCCGCACGGGCAAGTCTGGGGTGCCATGAGTTGAGGTAAAAAATTTGACACCACGAGACCAAGAAACGGAGGGGGTTGACGGGGTCGACGATTGCGAAGGATGACGCGGAACTGCCATTTGACAAAATGGCCATCTTCATCTGTATTTGCTTCTCGCTTCACTTTACGCACATGGTGCATTCTCGTAGCTGCAAACGACTTGGCTGACTTGCTGCCATATTATTCGTCGCTGTGCGCGATAAGAGTGCGGTGGCCGGCTGGTCGCCTAAGCAGCAATCTCACTGGGCGCCGCCAGCCGTGGACTTCTTCTTTAGGGCACAAGCCCGGCGAGGTGGCGGAACCAAAAGTTCCAGTAGGTTCCCATTTTGGGGGCAAGTGCTGATCGCTTGGGACATGGCTTGCGGGTGGCGACAGGGGGAGCCAGTTTTCGCGCGGATGTCTTGAGCCAAGTGGAAGTGGCGTTGGCAACCTTTTTTTTCTTCTCGTTTGCCGCTGATACGGATATCGCTGGGCTCTTCAGGTAGCAAGCAACCTTTTCGAGTTCGGCATCTAGGAGCTAAGGAGCAAATTTTTTCTTTAGTGAACCTAGTGCATAATTTATAGAATTTTCGAGACTCGTACTTGGATTTTTAGGCGGTCGTAGGTCTGGGGATGCGCCCAGCACGCGACCCGCAAGAAGAACGAGGTGAGATCCACAGCTCGGTGTCAGTGCAGGCTTATCTCGGCGGCTGGCTGGTTGATGATAGGCAAGTCGACGGACTCGAGAGCTGCGAGGATGCGATAGGGGCCTTGGGTGTAGCGTGTATGTAGAGGTGAAAATGAATAGAATGATAGCTTATGCAGAGGCAATGTCAGATAGATGAGACGATAAACGGCATGGGACATGGGTAGCGTAGCAGCTGGCAGCAACCCGTCCTGGCAGCTGGCAGAACCAAGTCGGCGTTTGCCTGTTTTGCCCATACAGAAATACTTCGAGTTCATATCAGAATATTTTAATGCTTCAACCCACAACCTTAATTCCCCATACAGTTTTTGCTATACATACCAAACCGTTTGAACTAGTGGAGAAACACGAGACAGACTGACCCAAGGCAAGTCGACAAAAATACAACATGTGAGTGGTCGGAACTGCTAACAACCTACGGCGCGGGCTAATGGAACTGGGGACGGAAAGAAGCCGCAAGCTGAACGAAGAGGGATAGGGCGATCGACTTGGGTGTGAGACTCATAGACAAGGATCCTCATCCCGTCAATCAGCGTCTAACTACTAATACAACCACCTTGCTGGGACGAGGCGCTGCCGCGAGGTCGCAACGAGCCTACCATGCGAGCCCCAGCATCTAGATTTCCTGCAAGACCAGCGCAAAACAATGACGCCTCCGATGGCCAAGGAGCAGCAACCCGTCATCTCAGACCCCGATACATAGACGGCGACGTACGGAGTACAGACAACAATCGAAAATCTGCGATACCACTGGCATTACACTGCAGGGACTTTACTTCCCCACACGGACTTATCATTGCGGCGCGGTGCTGAAGCCTATTTGCCTATCCAGCCCGCGGCGCTCCTAGTCTGGCCCCTCGGCCCCCGCTTCATTGCAAAAAAGGGCCCTTGTCTTGTCGGAGACCAAGAGACTTGGATGGCTCTGCGCTGGGCTAGTGGACTAGTTGCAGCCATCGTCGCGGTCCAGCTCCACGTCCGCTTCTGTCTTGCGCTCCGGCCTGCGTCGCGAGCACTAGAAGGACCTTCTAAAGGAACCCATCCAGAGTGTCTCCCATTCCTTCCCGGCTCACCCCAAGCTACGCCCGGCGACCCCGGTGGATACAAAAACTCGAGTGTGCCGTCACGCAGACACCTTCCTGCTGCTCTCCAGGTTCTTTTCCTCCGTCCTGTCTTCCTCCTCCTCTCCCTGCCTTTGGTGTAGGACAGCTTCGGTGGCCCCTCTGCTCTTTTTTGCTGGCAACCAGCAATCTCACTTGTGAGCCCTTTGCGACAATTGCTGATGCAACTCCACCTTGCGCCTGCTCAAAAGTACACTCTCCTACGTCGCCACCCCGTCTACCGACAGCCCGCATAGTGGGCGATCAAAAGGAAGAAAAGGGCTAGGAATTTCCTCTCTTTTATCCGTGCTCAACGACGCCCCGAAACCTTTCACCATGGCCGACACTCATCACAACGCCGAGCCAGCGGCGCATGAGACCACACCTGGTATGCGCCGCAACTCTGACCCGGCTCTTGAGCCCTCACATCAGCATACCCATGGCCATCTTCACCACGCGCCTGGCGTCGCACCCACAAACGATGTCATATACACAAAGGGAACCGATCTCCCGATGCACAAGCACACTGACGGTGCCGGTTCTGGTACCCCGCCCTACTATAGCGAAGAGGAGAAGCCACAGCCTGGCATCTTGGCCCAGGACGACATCGAGGGCCAATCTGAGTACAAGTCCAAGTTCCGTACCTTTTACGATGGGCCTGGTCGTATCATCGTCCACCTCTTCTTCCTGTTTTTCTTTACCGGTTGGTGGATTGCCTCTCTGATTTTGCATCGCAAGGACAAGAATTGGATCGTTCCCTTCCTTTTTTGGCTCTGCATCACTCTGCGCATCGTCTTCTGGCACGTTCCCAGTCGCTATGTCAGCAATGCAATCCGCAGCGGCTGGAAGCACAGTGCCGTCGTGGTTTACTACAGGATCCCCGCGAAGCTACGCACGCCTGCTGGCGCTGCAGTCACCATTGCTGCCATGCTCGTTGGCTCCTTTGTCACTAATGAAAGCGTCAACAACACTCGCGGCAATCGTGCCATTAGTCTGCTCGGAATGGGCATCATTATCTTTGGCTTTTGGCTCACCAGTGCCAACCGACGCAAGGTCAACTGGCGGACTGTCATTGGAGGCATGCTTGCCCAGTATATTATTGGATTGTTTGTTCTTCGCACCAACGCCGGCTACTCCATCTTTCGCTTCATCGCGGACCGCGCCAGTGATTTGCTTGGGTTCGCCAAGGATGGTGTCGCATTCTTGACTGATGCTGACACGGCTGCCAAGCCTTGGTTCTTCATCGGTGTTATTCCTGCTATTATCTTCTTCATCTCTCTTGTCCAGGTTCTCTACTACTTTGGATTTTTGCAGTGGTTTATCACCAAGTTTGCCACCTTTGTTTTCTGGGCCCTTGGTGTATCCGGTGCCGAAGCCGTTGTCGCTGCTGCTACCCCCTTCATCGGTCAAGGAGAGTCTGCGATGCTGGTCCGGCCCTTCGTCCCGCACATGACCAATGCTGAGATTCATCAAATTATGACATGCGGTTTCGCAACAATTTCAGGCTCCGTTCTTGTCGGTTACATCGGTCTCGGTCTGGACAAGGAAGCTCTCGTTTCCTCCTGCATCATGTCTATCCCGGCCTCGCTCGCGATTTCCAAGCTCCGCTACCCTGAGTCGGAAGAAACCCTTACTGCTGGTCGCGTCGTGATCCCTGATGATGATGAACACAAAGCTGAAAACTTTCTGCACGCCTTCTCTAATGGCGCTTGGCTCGGCATCAAGATTGGCGGAACCATTGTTGCGTCGCTTCTCTGCATCATTGCTGTTGTCGGCCTTATCAACGGTCTACTTACCTGGTGGGGCCATTACTTGAACATCAACGACCCCAAGTTGACGTTGCAGACCGTTCTGGGCTACATTCTCTTCCCCGTTGCCTTTTTGCTTGGTGTGCCCCAGAACAAGTATGAACTTCTCAGCGTCTCTCGTCTTATTGCAGAGAAGATTATCACCGTAAGTTTACCATGTCAGACTGCAGTTTTGAAACCCATTTCTAAGAATTCTTGCTACTATAGAACGAGTACAATGCCTTTAAAGCGCTCATCACCGATCCGCAATATGCCGCCCTCAGCCCTCGCTCTCAACTGATTGCAACCTATGCTCTCTGCGGTTTCGGCAACATCGGCTCTCTCGGTATTCAGATTGGTATTCTGTCCCAACTGGCCCCGGCTCGTGCTGGCGATGTTTCGCGTTTGGCCTTCTCCGCCCTCGTTTCCGGTGTCTTTTCCACCCTCACCTCGGCCGCTGTTGCAGGTCTTGTCGTCACCAACCAGGGTACGATTCTCAGTTCGAGTTAGAGTGTAACAGGAATGAATGCACGGCGTCGCCTCGCACCGTGTAAAAGAATTAAGTAAAATAGCGATTTCGACATCGTTTTTCTGTAGTGTATACGCAGTTATGAGATATCCACCTATATGGGCATTCACTAAGGCTTGAATATCAATCATGCTTTTGACTTGCATGTGCTGCAGATGGAAGTGAGCAATCAATCGGCGAGATACTGGATGCATCATGGCCCTCGTATTTACCTCAAGATACGCTGTGTGACTATCTACCCCACAATACCCCGCGGTCCCGACTACCGGAGCCGGCGCCGAAATCTAGTCATAAAAGCATCGCCCGCCACCCGCCACCATCTCAAAATCTACACTGTACACCATTTTTACAGACGGCTGGCTGCGCGGCCGCCCCCCTCCCCCCATCGACAATGGGAACAGTGTCGCACAGAAAATACATCCGATGGTATCCCGATACAGCATCGGAGCCGACATCGACAGTGGTCCTGACATCACCAGAGAACCGTTTTGTGGATTTGCGTATTCTGCTGCCCCCAGACGGCGCGGCCAAAATCAGCAACGACCCCAGTCCGTCCCCCAATCCCCAATCCCCAATCCCCATCATTTTGAACACGGTGTTTCCTCCCTGCTAACACGGCAACGCAGCCGGCCAACTCCCCCTCGACCGACTCGACTGGGCCATTGCCGGCACGACCGTCTCCGAGGCCGCGACGGCGCCGGGCGGCGAAGCGATCCGGCGCTCCACCTTTCACCACTGGGTGAGCTCGCGCAACGCGGACCCGACGGGCGTGTCGGACGTGGGCGACATGTACCCGCAGCCCGACGGCACGACGCTGGAGCGCGGCGCCATGCTGAACCTGGCGACGGGCGCCGTGACGGAATACGACGAGCTGTGGGCCGACCTGCTGGCGCCGACGAGCGACCCGATTGCGGTGCTGCGCGTCGACGACGGCGCGGTCAAGGGCATGGTCATCTGGATCGGGCAGCTCTGCCAGGCGCTGGTGCGGGACGAGCGGGGCATTACGCTGGAACGCTGGGAAAAGATGGAAGCTGCTGGGGGCGGGGAGGATGATGAGGTCGACGAGGACGTGTGGACGAGGACGGTGCGCATGGGCGAGAGGGAGCTGCCGTGTGAGGACGTCCTGACGGGCAAGGTCAAGCTGGAAAAGGATGGCGATGTTGCTTGCGGGGGAGACGTGTGGCAGGTCATTGAGCTTGATGGGTGAGGAGAAGAGCATGTTGTATTCCACTGTATAAGCTTGACTGCCTGAGATTCATAGTTTGGCGCACAGGCGCTCAAGAATACGATTGCTTGGTATTGGTTCCCTACTCTTTGTGGAATGAATTTGGTTTGAGAATTTTACCTCTATTGTCTTCCTCGTTGTAAAATGAATTTAGCTTGAAGCTTCTGCCTCTATTGTCTTCATCTTTGTATAATGAATTCGGCTTCCACGTTTTACCTCTACTGTATCGGCTGCTCTGGGCCGCGGTCAAGCGCCAACCCGGTAGAAAAGATGCTTTCACGATCGGCCTCGGTCAGTGGGATCCCGAACCACTTCTCCAGCGCCGCGATCCTTTCCGCCTCGGTCGTGGCGGTGTCCACGACGCGCCTCTCCATGCTGCCCTCGCTCCTGCGGCGGACCTCGTCCCGCCAGTAGGTCAGCATGCCGGCCAGGCGCACGTCGCCCGGGGTCGCGGGGTCGGGCGCGACGAGTGCGCGGACGGCGAGCAGGTGCGGCATGAAGAAGCTCTGCGGGTTGGTGCTGGTGTAGTAGTTCATCTGGTGGTAGTCGGCGGCAAAGTGCTCGAGCTCGACGAAGCAGTACTGCTCGACCCACGGCGCGGCGTCGTCGTCGAGGCTGTCGCGCGTCGAGTACACCCACAGACGCTGCGTCGGGTCCGTGTGCAGGTCGATGCTGCGGTACTCGAGGCGGCCGCGGCGCGGCGCCAGCACGGTGAACTCGGTGCCGGAGATGAGCGGGAACGGCTGCATGGCGGCGTCGCCGCCGTAGCCGACGTCGGCGACGTACCGCGCGCCGTCTATCGTGACGAGCAGGCACATGTGGGACCTTGGAGCCCCCCCGGGAAAGGGGGAATGTGTTGGTACGGGACGACAGACGGCGGGAGAGAAGGAAGTCAGACGCACCAGCCTGTGTACTTGTCATTGCCGGCCCGCACGCGGCCGCCGACGGTGAGCACCGTGTACCCGAGCCCGCGCAGGATGGCGGCAAAGAGGGCGTTGAGCTCGAGGCAGTAGCCGCCCTTGCTGCGGACGACAATCTTGTCAAACAGGTCGTCGAGGGCCAGCGATAGTCGGTGCGTCGGGTTGTAGTGCAGACCGACGTTCTCAAAGGGCACGCGGGCGACATGGTGCAGCATCAGCTGCTGCAGGCGCCGCAAGGGGTCGGCGGCATGCTGGGACCGGGGATACTCGATGTGGGAGAGGGCCCGGTCGAGCTGCTCTTCTGTGAGGGACATGTCTGGGGGCGGGGTGGTTTTGTTTTTTTTTTTTGGATTTTATGCTTGGAATTGGGGTCTGGATAATGAGGGAAAACAAAACCGCTCATCAACTGCGACTTGTTCCGGCGCTGGTGAGGCTGCATTTATAAGCCCGGACGGGGGAGGAAACAAACGTGATCAGGTTTTAGGTTTGAATGGCGGATGATGCACCTCCGGTTGGTGCACTCTTGGAGTGCCCCTAACGGAAGTTCCGCTCAGTCCAGAATAATCAGACGTTACTTTCCAGCATAGTTAAATTTCGAAGTATATACGGATACGACTGACAGTAATTTGTAATATTCCTGTATTTATACCTTAAAAGGATCGAAATATAGGCAAGTGCTCCTACCCTAGATGACTAAGCGACTCAACACGATGTAATATATACGATTTTACCGTCGTACAATACTGGTTGCCTTTGTCCTCCTCATCAACTCCCAGATTTTGTCATGGTCAATATACACCATCATGTCTAGCTCCGTCATTCAGACTCAGACTCCAGCGCCCGCGCCCGCGCCACCTCCACCACCCCCGCCGCTGCCTCCCTCTCCTTCTCACAACACGCATCCGAAGAAGCTCGCGTTGAAAGTGAGGAGCGCGTCACCTGGCTGGTCCTATCAATCGCCTCGACAGATCGATTATACCGAACTTAAGACTGGCCCGTACTTCTTTTACGGCACACTGATGGACCCCGGAATGCTGGCAGAGATCCTGAAGTTGAGCCACGAGCCCATACTACGACCAGCAAAAGTATTCGGATACACGGGCAAGCTTTGGGGCCAGTATCCTGCCGTTGTTGAAGGAGAAGCGGGCGCTACTGTCTGTGGTGCTGCATACAATGTCGAAAGTGTCGAGGATGCTAGGAAGCTTGCTGCGTACGAAACTTGCAACTATCAAACAAAGGCTTGCAAGATACTTTATACCGATGGAGAACAACCTGAAATGCAGCACGGTCGGCTTTTCGTGTTTGCAGGAAATCCGAGTGACTTGGAAACCGGTGCATTCGACTTGTCAGTATGGCTGAAACGAGTTGGGAGGTGAGTGGCCCCGTAGCCGCAGCCTCACGGCGGGCCAGTTCCGAGAGTGCACAGGTTTATCAAGGATGAGCAATGACAAGAGACTTGAATACAAGCATCTTCGGAGATGGATGGAATTTTCTTTCACGATTTTTTGTCAAGAAACCGAGGGTGTACCGTTGCAAGGCTGGCTGATGGTTGTGCTTGGTGAGCGAGTCCGTGGCCGCTTGTGGCGTAGGGTCCGTCCCGGTGCTCGGCGGCTCGGCATCCCGAACCAAGCGCGAGCTTGCTGCTGCAGTAAAGCAGATTTAATATTGTGGCCTGGAAACAATATATCGGGGCAATGAAATTCGAAGTACAGATTCCATCGTGACAACGTAGGGTAAAAACGTGTACTAGCCGCAGTCTACTTAACGTGTCGGATGACGCACCTGCGAACAGCGACTGATGAGGACAAAGAGAAGAAGGGAAAGCCTGAAAAGAAGAACGACTATGAGAGTAAAGAATATGCCACGAATAAAGGGGATGATAGTATAGTAATACCAATTGTAAAGTATCAGTGGTGTGTTCTACCAACTATAATGGTCATTGTATTGCCACGCGCGCCACCTCCTTCCTTGTACACGAGCCACCACCAGGCTCCGCCCCTCATTCAACGTTCAGCTTCATCAAGTCCATACAAATCGTCTCCTTCTCAAAGCCCAGCCGCCTCGCAATCGTCTCGCCGTACTCGAGCGGAAACGTCGCCGGGGCTTTCCACTTCCTGCCCGGGTACCTGGCCATGACAGCGCGCAGCAGCGCCGTCGCCTGTCCCGTGCCCCGCGCCGCCTCCTTCCCTTCCTCGTCAGGCTCGACGACGGCGCCCAACAGGCTAATGGCGTCCTTGCTCTCGTCGTCGGGGTCCGAGACGGCGCACCACGCGCGGCCGAGCCGGAAGCCGCGGCAGCTCTGCGGGCGCGTCGCCAGCGCAAACTGGTGCCACAGCTGCCACGGGAGGTCCGCGGCCGCACCATACCGCCGCAGCAGCCGGAGCACCTCGTCCGGTGCGCGGTCCTCCAGCGCCGCCGCCGGCTCGTCTTCCGCTGCCGCCCCGGCGTCACGCGTCCACCCCGCGAGGGCCCGCACGACGGTGAAGCCGTGGCGCGCGTACAGCTTCGCGGCAGGCGCGTTCTGCGTAATCACCTCGAGCCAGAGGGTCGCGGTGCCGTCGGCGCGCGCGGCGTCCACCACGGCCGCGAGCAGCCGCGAGCCGACGCCCCGTCCGGCCCAGCTCGGCACGACGCCCATGCCGGCCAGGCGCGCGTGCCCGGGCAGGTCGTCCCGGTACGCCATGAGCGCGAAGCCGACGGGCGTGTCGCTCCCGCGCGGGCAGGCGACCAGGCTGCGCGTCTGGGAGATGCAGTGGTGCGGCAGGTACTCGGCGAGCCCGGAGGGTGTCCACACGATGGGGTGGCCAAAGTAGTCGGCAAAGGCCTCGTTGAAGCATGTCGCAATCTGCGCAATGGAAAAGTCGCTGCCGGGCCGGATATCCACGGTGTCTGTCATGTTGGTTTTATGGTGACTAAAACGCGTTGGAGATGTTTGATTTTTGCTTGGTTCGCGCCTCTTTCAAGGCTCTTCTGGTTGGCTTACAGCCCTTTTACTAGTCTTCGTTCGCGGCTCGAGTACCCGTGCGTACGGGTTTTGCTGTTTGGACAAGGGACACGCAAGCTTCTATTCAAGCTTTTGTTCGGTCCACAGTGGACGTAACTAATTGGTGTACTTTTGGTCCTGCGATTCGTCGCATCCTCCGTCTCCTCGCTGACTTGTGTCTACTAGTGACTCACACGGCCAAGGTGATGGCGACGGCGTTCGAGGATGAACTGATTTCACCATCGCAAGTAATTATGGCCATATAACTCATTGGGCATACTGATCCAGCTCTAATTTGCGCAATAGAAGAAATTAAACGTCATGGCTCATGGTCCGTTGGTTCCAAAGTGGACGACGTCATCGGGACCTCCGCGCCATTTACGACTGTCCCTAAAGAGGGATGTAATGAGGCTTTGGTTTCGAGAAAACAGGGTAGATAAATACAAGAAAATCCAAGCACCGTGCTGGCAGTGTACTGATACAGATCCATGCTTATTCAGACTGTCTCGCGGCGCAGGATCTATCAGGCTGATGCAGACATTCAGCGCCAACTCCAAATGGCCTTTGCCGTGCATTGATACAAAAGAATATTCGTTCATTCCTCCCCTGCGCAGTTCCACCTCTTGGCAGTAGAACCTGTCCTCTGTCTCAATGTCCAACGTTGTAGCGAGCCTGATGTTTCATTCAGGCTCGTTCGCTGCCAGCAGTTCTCATTCTGTCATGGATGAAGGCTAAATAGACGAGAACGAATTCAAGTACTTAAATACCTTGAATAAGAATGTGTTGCTTATGCGGTCAATCCACCCACGTGGGTGTGAGCTCGAGACATTCGCGTCGGCAGGGATGGGTAGCCTTCGCCAGGCTCGTTAATCTTTCGCAGCTCTCCACTTCCTATGCCACATCTCGTTCATCTCGGTCTACATCGGGTGGCTACTTCCACCATAGATTGAGTTCTATCTTCCTCGCTGAAAGTCCGGGGTCTCGGCAGTCGGACAACGCCAGCTCGGGTCGTCGGTCTTGACGAGTCTGTGTCACTTCTCGACGAAAGTCTCTGGTCGGATAGTCTTGTCTCGATACAGTCGAGAATATCTACTATTCTCTCTCGTATATTTGATAGAGTCTACGGTATCGCGGAGGTCAAGCCGTGGATTCGCCGTCCGCTTCACGCTTGCATTCCAGTTGTTGAGAAACGTGTACAACCGGGTGGCACTTTCGCATGCACTAATGCACGATTATTAAATACCTTGGTTGCCATTATAAGAAACTCGTTTATTTGAATAAACGAAAAGGCTCGTTTGACTGAGCATTGCAGCCGCGACCTCGCTCCTCGGCTCCAGCCCTCAAACCCCCAAGGATATATGCGCATGGAATCCTCTATAAAAGAGCTGCCACCTCCTCCCTCTCCCATTTCCTCTTCACCAGAGTCCTCCTCAAGCCCCCAAAACTACATATCCTCGGCCATTTCCAACAAAACCATCATGGCTCACTTCGTCACCGCTCTCCTAGCTCTAGCCACGGCCGTATCCGCCTCACCCATGGGCACCACGCCCAACACCTCCAGCATCCTCGCACGCAGCGGCCCCTGCTTCCAGGGCGACTGCCCCGACAACACACAGCACAGCTTCGACATGGTGTACACCGACGAGAGCGGCTACACTTCGGACTACATCCGCATCAACGACTGCCAACAGTGCCTCGCGCACAAGACGGGGGGCGGCGGCGGCGGCTGCTGGGACTTGAAGACCTGCGGCCGCGACCAGACCATCTGCATCGACCCCTCCAACTTTCGCGCCCATCGCATCTGGCATGACAACGGGGACAAGTTTTGCTACGGCCTCGACCACTGGGACCTCGGCGCCTGCGACGGCACAAACATCCGAAACCGCCAGGTCTTCACGCCCATCAACGAGAGTAGGTGCTAAATATGGCGCCCCTTTTATCTTACCAGCTTCGAGGCTGGGTAAGAATCCCTTGTTCCCATAGACTCGGCGCATGGCGTCGGCCGGCATCCCTGACGGAGCAGGCTGTCGATGGCATTGCTCACATCGTTCAACAGTCCAGGGTAGATGAATTCAAATAGGCTTAATGAAGTGAATTTAAATAGTCAAGATGATTTTACTTCACTTTTTCCTGTTTTTCGCTTGTTCCGAGACACATGTACCCTCATCACAAGCCATCATCCATTCTCCAGCTAATCCATCGAAGCCAAATTCGACTTCATCAACTACATCATCTCAAATAAACCCCGTTCAAGACTTGGAGCGGAGGTCATCGGGGCAGTCCGGCTGCACAAACGGGTGCGCCTTCCGAAAGGCCGGATGCTCGCTCAGGTTGGCCGCAATCTTCTTGACCGCGGGGTACGGATCCAGGCTGATGCCGAAGCGCTCGGCACCCCAGACAGCCGGCATCAGGGCCACGTCGGCCACCGTCACGGCGTCGCCGACCGAGTACCTGCCGGCGCTGGCGGCGGCCGTCTCCTCGTACGCCCGGAGGCCGTCGCTGATGAGCTCGACGCTCCACGCCTGCGCGTCGGCGTCGATGGCGCGCAGGCGCTTCAGGATGCGCAGGTTGGTGACGGGCTGGACGTCGCAAGCGATGATGTTGGCGAGCGCGCGGGCGCGGGCGCGTGACACGGCGTCGGCGGGCAGCAGCGGCGCGACCCCCGGGTGCTTCTCGTCGAGGTACTCGAGCGCCGCCATGGACTGCCCGATGCGCAGGTCGCCGTCGGCGTGCGCGACGAGCAGCGGCACCGTCGCCGACGGGTTCAGCGCCCGGTGCGCGGCAGACGCCTGCTCGCCCTGCAGCAGGTTGACATACACGGGCGTGTAGTCGAGGTTCTTGAGGTGCAGCGCGATGCGCAGGCGGCCGGAGCAGGACGAGCGGAAGTAGGTGTAGAGGGTATAGTCGGGCATGGTGGCGGAGAATTGGGTGGTCTTTTTGTCGCAGGTGAGAGATTGTTCAGGGTTGCGCAGACAGAAATGGACTGGAGTTTGTGAGTTTACATCTTGATGATCGGTTTATATTGCTTTGTTGAAGGCGGGGTGGTTCCGTGCCTAGCCGAACTCGAGTTCCGGCCACTCGGAGCTGGTTCCGCGATCTAGTCCTAATCAGGAAAGGGCCTCCGGGTCCGAACCTGAGCCCAATTGCAGCCGACTCCGAAGACAAATAGCTTTGAACTGGATCAAATCAAGCCCGAACGTTGCCTGAACCAAAACTAGGCCTACAGGATCCAATAAGAACGCTTGTACTTGGTTATGCTGCTACTTTCTGCAAATATGGTGAGCGACTATCCGATGTAGGGTACCGACCCGGATATATATCCTATTGAGGGCAAAAGGGTAAACGTGGATCCCGAGGAAAGAACTTTCATAGTTTCTTCTCAAGAATTCCACATGAGAACAATGGAAGTTTATTCCTTCCGAAAAGTGGCTGGGCTTGAACGGTCGTGGGACCCGATGACATGCCGGGGCAAGCCAAAAGGCCAAGCATCTCGGCGCCAAGTGCCAATGACCAAGACAAAGCCTTTGCCGGCGATTCACAGATCAAATGTCTAGGCACCTGTGGATACTGTAGAATTTTCTCTTCAAATGCCGTGTCATTACCGTTGTGGCTTGAAGTTCACACATTTCTTGCGTCTCGGCGCCAAGTGCCAATGACCAAGACACAAGCCATTACCGGCGATTTCACAGATCGCATGTCTAGGCGTGTGTGGATACTATATACATTTTTCTGTCAAACGCCGTCATTACCGAAGTGGCCTGAAGTTTGAACAATGATTCTCCGCAAGTGACGGACGCGGCCCCAGGTCCAGATGAGGGACGGATGCAACATGCTCATCACAAGGGCAAACTGAAGGGGCGGAAGATAGATTACAAAGATAATACGAGTGATTTATTTTAGGAGGAACCCGTATAATATACGGGAGCTATATACGAGTGAAACACTGGTTTTTATTGCGGCCACTTGGCGGAAGTCATGGTCTGAAGTTTGCCCGATTCATGTGAGAATCAGTCTACATCATAAAAAACCAGCCTTTAATGATTATTGATTACTCATAGTCGTTTTACCAGACAATTCTAGGTACGCTCGACTCTGTACCGTGACAGAGCTTACCATATCCTCTCCCTCTTACTTTGGCAATGCGTTTCGCCACTGACCATTCTCCATGCAAGAACCCATTTTTGCGTATAAACTCGACGACCAAGAGCCAATATTGCATTGCAACGGTGACATTTCGGGGGACCCTCCTGCTTTTTGGGTCTCGGGTTTACTAATTCGAGGGCAAGCACGATGATACAAGGCATGCGAGCGGAGCGCAATATACCGGGATAACGTCTTCGAGCACGCCATTTTAGCCTCAGCGACAGCCCGACGGCTGAAGCAGCGAGGTACCTTAATTGCTGAAGTTTTTCCAGCATCGCCTCGCCTAGACCTTGCCAACGCGGCCAGTCCCCGAAACCGCGGAAGCGGACCAATGCTCGCGTGTCAAAATATGAAGATGCGGGATGACCAACGAGGACCATTTCCAATATATCGGATAGTCCGAGTCCTGCGGGGGCTGATGAGCGTGGCTTTTTTTTTTCTTCTCCTTCTCCAATATAATTTCTTGGGACGGCAAGTATCCGAAGCTGACATTTGCATAGAGAGAGGCCGACGGTCCAGCGTCAACTCGCCTGTTGTGCTGGCAGATTTGCCATTTGGAATCGTCGCGTCGTCGCGCCGTCGCACACACCGAGGCTCGATTCGAGTCATGATGTGCGAGAAAAGACAAGGAGGACAAATACCACTCTACACCGGAAAGTCTAGAACTCCGACGGGTGGTATTGTCTTGCCACCATCGTTCTGGCTCTCCTGTGGCCCATCCGGTTTGGCATGCAGAGCTCAACTGTAAAAGCTCGTTTTGGCAACCCAAAATTGGCACAGACAGGGCACAGTCGTAGAAAGCCCAAACATAGAAAGTGCGTATTCCGCGCCAAAAAGACGAAACTGAGTCAATAGTAGTTGACGTGATTTTCCCATGACTGTGAGGCCTAGCAACAGCCAACCCGGCAACCTCTACATAGCGTAGCACTGCCGCCCCCAATCAACACGATCCCCATGCATGCTGGACGGCGTAGCGTGACTATGGCTTGTTCCGCGCTCACAGCATCACCCCCCGGTCAGCTGAGCCCTTTGGGCAAGCCTTGTTCTGTGATGGTCGCGGTCAGGCGGCGGCAGGGGGGAAGATGCAAGATTGGGCTGCGAGATTTTCCCTTAGATCCTGTCTCCGGGCCGTCGCTAGCTGAAGTTTGCGGCATGGGTCCCCCTTTTCTGTCTCCTGCCCCTTCTGCAGCATGACTATGGAGTTCCATGAGGCTGGCCACGAGGTAGCAGTGTGCTTGTGGATGTGGATGATGCTCGTTGCAGTCAGGGCTTATGTATAATTAGTTAGCTTGTTGTGGTTCATTTAGTCGGTGGAATGTGGGAGGCGTAGCGGCTTGCAGGCGTTGGCATGCCGGAATAAACGGTGCACGTCTCTTTCGTTTTACTTGCTCTCTGTGTTTTTCTCATGTGCTAATAATACAATCACTGCCTCTTTATCGCCCGTGTCTCTGCTAGTGGCCGCCGTGGCGCCCTCTAGTCCCCCCCAAGCTGGGAAAAGAGTTTCAAATAGCTTGGAAGGCGTTGTTTTTCGGGGTATGGCGCAAGTTTTGTCATGCCCTTTGACAGATCTCTTTGAGATGAGCAACGATACAAAAAGGCAAAAGTAGCCCAGGGTAGCATCCAAAGAAAGATTCATGCAGGTGGAAACTCTCGACATTGAGTGTTGCATTGACTGGAGCCTCATCCGGCACCACACCTCCGTCTGCTGAAGAGATTACAGTTGTATGTACATACACGGCGATCATCCGACGCTCTGGCTTGGCTCACCTGCAAGATGACAGGGAAAGACGGAGGCAGACGTCCACATGGTGCAGCCGCATTGGTAATAGTTGCCAGTAGCCTCTTATCAGGTTCTCTTCATTCCCCGGTTGACAGGGCTTCCCTCCAGAAATAAATCATAAAATACCAGGATAGAGGCTAAACCAGTTTCGTCCAGAGCAGCTTAAAATGTGGAGAGAAAGCGCCATTCACGGTCCATCTGTCGACGTTGACGCCATCTGGGCTAAATCTTACTCGCTAGATGCCCCGACTCCATCTCCAGCGCGCGGCAGAGGAAGCCCCTCTTTTGAAAAATAAAAAATAATATTTGGCGAGCACGCAATTCAGTGGCTCATTCGACATCATGCCATGGATGTGCCGAGGGCCTTCTTCTCGACCGCGTCGCCGACCGTCCAGTTGGTGAACCCCCCAGCAGCCCGGTCTGTTGCGCCTTCAACGGACGGCCAAGGAGGCCAAGAAGGGAATCTGGATTCGTCGCTTGGCGCGGACGGGAGAAATTCAAACCAGGAAAGCCACCGAGGGACCAAAAAAAAATAAAAAAAATAGATGGCGTCTGCCAGCTGAGTTCCGTTCCCTCCTTTATGCGAAGCTTGCGGCTGGTCCACCCGTGCTCCTCTTAATTGTCTTTTGCGAACCTGGGCGTCTGTCTTGACAAGTGGTCAAACTAGTATATGAACTTGGTCTTGTCCGCCTTTTTTCTTCTTGGCGCGAAGACGCATTCACAAGCTCCTTGGTTTCCGGCTTTCCCACTTTAGTGCTTTGAACTAGCCTCGGGTCCGTCGAAAGACTACCTTTTATTTTCCCGCCTCTAGTCTTTGAAGCGGTTCTTGTTTCTTCTTCTTCTTCTTACTTGTCACAAGTCGATACACCTCTTTGGCAGCTGCGTTACCGACTTGGCTATAATTGCTACCATGGCCGGCATCAAAGCGCGCCTCCAGCGCGCGTTCGACTCGCAGCACCGCGATGCCGACGATGATATCCCCTCCCTCACCAACGCCGATCTCTTCATCGAGCGCGAGCCTACCGTGGCCGAGTTTTTCCAGGAAATCACACCCTCGAGGCGGGCTGTTGGCCTCTACGTATACAACCTGTTTCCCTTTATCCAATGGATTGGCAAATACAACGTCACTTGGCTTGTTGGTGACCTTGTTGCTGGTGCGCCTCACCAAGCTGAAAATGACAGAAAAAAAAGGACATCAAAAACTGACAAATCGCAGGCATCACCGTCGGCGCCGTCGTCGTCCCGCAAAGTATGGCCTACGCCTTGCTTGCCCAGCTCCCCGTCGAATATGGTCTCTACTCGTCCTTCATGGGTGTCCTGATTTACTGGTTCTTTGCCACCTCCAAGGACATCACCATTGGTGTACGCTTCTTCCGCATATCCCCTCAACTCCTCCGCCCAGCTAACAAGCGCGCAGCCCGTCGCCGTCATGTCCCAGGTAACCGGAAACATTGTTCTCCACGCCAAGGATGTCCTGCCGCACGTCGAGGGTCACGTTGTCGCCTCGGCCCTCGCCATCATCTGCGGCGCCATCATCCTCTTCATGGGACTCGCCCGCCTCGGCTGGATCGTCGAGGTCATCCCCCTGCCCGCCATTTGCGCCTTCATGACGGGCTCCGGCGTCAACATCATCGCCGGCCAGGTCTCCAAGCTCATGGGCATCCCCAAGATCAACACCCGCAACGCCCCCTACCGCGTCATCATCGACACCCTCAAGGGGCTGCCGCATTCCAACATTGATGCGGCCCTGGGCCTGACCTCGCTTCTCATGCTCTACCTGATTCGTGGCTTCTGCACCTACATGGCCAAGAAGCAGCCGCACCGGGCCAAGACCTTCTTCTTCATCTCGACCTTGCGCACTGCATTTGTCATTCTCCTCTACACTGCCATTAGTGCCGCCGTCAATGTTCCCCGCCACAAGAAGCACCTCAAGTTTTCTCTCATCAAGGATGTTCCCAGAGGTAAGAGCGAGCGGCTTGTGCATAACCGACCACTCCAGGATTGTCTAACCGTCTTTCCACAGGCTTCCAACATGCTGCCGTCCCTGTTGTCAACTCTGAAATCATCGGCGCCTTTGCTTCGGAACTTCCTGCCGCCATCATTGTCATGCTCATTGAGCATATTTCCATTTCCAAGTCGTTTGGCCGTGTCAACAACTATGTCATCGACCCATCGCAGGAACTTGTCGCCATCGGTGTGAGCAACCTGCTTGGACCTTTTCTCGGAGCCTACCCTGCTACCGGATCCTTCTCCCGCACAGCCATCAAATCCAAGGCCGGTGTACGCACGCCCTTTGCCGGTGTCATCACTGCCATTGTTGTCCTTCTCGCCGTCTACGCTCTGACGACCGTCTTCTACTACATTCCCAACGCTGCGCTGGCTGGTGTCATCATCCACGCTGTCGGCGACGTCATTACTCCTCCCAAGGTGATTCTGCAGTTCTGGCGTGTCTCGCCTCTCGAAGTTGTCATTTTCCTCGCCGGTGTCCTGGTGACCATCTTCACCACCATTGAGAATGGCATTTACACCACAGTCTGCATTTCCTTTGCTGTTGTTATTTGGCGCTTGTTCCTGAGCCGCGGTCGCTTCCTTGGCGTTGCCCGCATCCGCACTGTCGCCACGTCTCCTAACGGCTCCGTGACCGGCCTGGGTACTGAGGACACCCTCGTTGGAGATTCCGAAAAGTCGCTCCGAACTGGTTTCCTGCCACTTGACCACGAAGACGGCTCCAACCCTAGAATCGATCTTCAGCGCCCGTATCCTGGTGTCTACGTGTACCGCTTCGCCGAAGGCTTCAACTACCCCAACGCGACGCGCTACCTGAACCACCTCACGACGACCATTTTCAAGGAGACTCGCAGAACCGATATTGCACTTGTCGGCAAAGTTGGCGTAAGTTGTGGCACGTTGCTTTATTCTATTCAATTGACTAACGATGCGCGATAGGATCGTGCCTGGAACGACCCTACGCCACGTAATGCCCTGAAGGAGCCCGTCGACGACACCCGGCCAATTCTCAAGGCCATTGTCCTTGACTTTTCCACGGTGAACAACATTGATGTCACTGCCGCCCAGGCGCTGATTGACGTGCGCAACCAGCTGGACCGCTACGCTGCCCCGGGTACCGTGGACTGGCACTTTGCGCATATCGAGAACCGCTGGACGAAGCGTGCTCTGGCCGCTGCTGGCTTCGGGTACCGTTCTCCCAAGCCCAAGGCCGGCGAGGGCGCTGGACACTGGAAGACCATCTTCAGCATTGCCGACCTCGGCGGTGCTGACAGCGCGGCCAAGGCTGCGGCCCTGGACGAGAAGACTGGCCGTGGCTCGTATGACCTCGAGAGCAAGGTGGCTCCCGAGTCTGAGATTTGGCCCGCTTCGGGCTCCGAGAACGATGTGCCCAAGAACCCTGGCAGCGCTCGTCTTGTTGCCGTCCACGGCCTGAACCGGCCGTACTTTCACTTTGACTTGCAAGAGGCCGTGGAGGCGGCTGTTGCCAACGCGGAGAGGTGATTGCTGATTGCATCCTCTTGAATTACATTTCCCATTATTGTTTCCCGTCGAGGATTATAAGTTTTGTGTTTCTTTTCTGTTCGGATATCACCATGTTCATTTCTGTCAGTTGGTCTGGAGGGAGTAGGCAAGGTGGCACTCTAGGAGACTACGTACTCGGCATTTTCTAATTTACAATCTATTTATTTGCCCTTTCAGAGGACATTTGAAATACGATTTTCCACTTTGCTAGATTTATTTAAAGCGAATAAAACCGCGGTGAGCCTACCTAGTTCGCAGCGGGTTACTGAGACGGACTCTCGGGTTTAGGGGGATGGGCCTGTAGAGAGCGCTGTGGCGTGGCGGCTACAGCGTGGCAAATTGGTACCTGGTACAGTAGTTAGTAGAGATGTAGGTACAAGGTAGGTACTAAATTTGTACAGTGGTATAGGTAGTGGATATTAGCGGAATCCACGGCATCCGGCAGGGCCGAAGTGTCACGTGCACAGCACGTGCATAGCACTCTTAGGGCTATAAGCTTAGGGCTATAAGCCACCTATATAGAAGCTAAAGAATATATTATTATCTTACTAAAACTCTTATACCTAATAAAATAGTAGTAATACTAGTAGGATTATTAGAGACTATTAAAATTTATTAAATTTAAAGCTCTTATTAATAGTAATATTTATTTTTATTTTTCTTTTTTTCTTACCTATAATTAGCTATAGCTAATATACTAAACACCCCCCCCTCCTTAATTTAATCTATCCTTTCTTAATACTAGTATTATAAGAGTAAATCTAGCTAAGCTAGTTAACTTAAATACTAGCTAAAATATACTAACTTTAATAAACTAAATAGTATATTAATATTAAACTATTATATATAGAAATAAATAAAAGTTATTTAGCTTATATTATAAACTAGTTAGCCTATACTATATATATATAAGATTAAATAGATAAGTAAAAGGAAACTCTTTTTAACTTAGATATAATATATATTATTCTAAAAACCTAAAGAACTTATATAAATATATATATACCTATAAGAAACTATATAGTCTTTATAAAGTAGCTTATCTATTAAGCCTATATAGAGTTATCTTTAATAAGATTTAAACTATATTAAAGAAGAGAATAAATATAGTAAGAAGAGTAGGAAAGGTAAGAAGTAAGAGGATAAAAGGAGGGAAGCTAAACCTATATATTTAGTCTACTAGGCACCTTCTTAATATAAACCTATTCCTATTTAACCCCCCTATTAATATCCTTTTTAAACTTCTTAAATTTTATTACCTAGCTTAGAGAAATTAGCTTATCTTATTATATATAAATAAATACTAAATAGTAAATAACCTTAAATCTTTAAATAAGTTATTAATAAGTAAGCTAGGTAGAGATAAGAAGTATACCCCCTTTAAATAACCCCTAGTTACCTATATAGGATATTAATATACTCTCTTTAATAGCCTTAGTATAGATAGTAGTTATTATAGAACTAACCTTAGTATATTACTATAAAGAGATATTAGTAATATCTATAATAATAATAGTAATAGCTAATAAGCTTAAGCTAGCTAAGCTTTATAAAAATAATATTAGATTCTTTAATCTAGACCTTTAATATTAAGATAAATAGGGGATTAATTAAGTTATAAAAGCTATTAAAAATCTAATATTTATCTATATTTATATATTTATAAACTAGCTTAAGTAATATATTATTAGCTATAGTAAGTAATAGGTTAAAGATATTTAGGTAACCTACTTATATAGTAAGGCTACCTAATAGTATAATAGTTATCTTACTATAATAGACTAGTAACTACTTTATAATATATCTATAGAAGATATCTATATTAATCTTATTAAAAGATAGTAAAAGCTAATAGTAGAAGTTACTAAAGACTTAATAAAAGCTTAATATACTTTAATAGATATATATAATAGCTATAGTATTAAAATATATACCTTATAAGTATTAAAAGATATATAAGCTTATAAATTAGGCTAGTAGGTATAGCTTTAAATAGTATATAACTCTTTTAATTTAATAATCTATAGCCTACTATTACTATTAATACTAAATACTATAGCTTTATAATTTATAATAATATTATAAGAATAATAGGATATAATAAAAGATCTTATAAGGTAGAAGTAGAATAATATACCTTATATACTATATTTAGATTAGGTAGTATAGTACCTATTTAGGCTATATAATATTTATAGCTAGTTTTATAATAAATAGTAAGGATAGTAGTAGTTAAATAGCTATTAGGATAACTAGTAATCCCTACCCTTAGTATATATATAGTAAGGCTAAGGCTATATATAGTAACTATAGAATATAAAGAAGGCCCTATAGGCAACCCCCTTTAGACTATTCTATAGTAATATAAACATCCTACCTTAAGCTAATAGTAGTATATAGAATATAAATAGCTTTAGAAAAAATAATAATAGCTATAATAAGTATAGGAGTAATATATACCCCCTATATTATACTTTATACTAGTTATATAACTAAGGTAGATATAATTAAGGTAGTAGGCTATAGTAAATAATAGGTATATACTAGTAAGATAAAGAAATAAAGGATTAAGGTATAACCTAAAGAGATAACTAGTCTATAAATATACTATTAGAGAAGAAAGAATATAGCCTAATAGATTATTTTAATAATCTATAAGCTATAATAGTATATACCCTAGCTAAGGAGCTAGAAGAGACTATTAATACCTACTTTATTACTACTATATAAGGTATAACTAAGTACTATATATATAGCTAGGCCTTTAGTTCTAATAATAATTTATATAAATATATATATATAGCTTATCTAAATATAGCTACTAGCTTAAATAATTAAGATTTTACTTACTCTAATATTCCCTATAATAACCCTCTTATAAGTATATATATTAAATATAATATAGTACTACTAGATATATATTATATCTTCTAGAATATATCTTCTAAATTATAACTACCCCTATAGATTATTTAAATAATAAATATAAGCCTAATAACCTAGGTACTATAAGGTTCTAGCTAGTTATACCTATATTTCTAAGTCTACCTAGACCTAAATATACTAGGTATACTCTATAATATATATACTAATACTAACTTTAGCACTATATTAATAAATAAGAAATAACTAGCTAAGAACTATCTTAACTTAACCTTACTTATAAAGGTATAACTAATATAACTATATAATATAGGGTAAGCTTAGTATATAGTAATAAAGTATATATACTTTCTACTATATCTTCTTAATATATAGTAGAATAGTATACTAGCTATAATATATTAAATAATTAATATAACTATAATACCTAAGCTAAGAGTTAATATACTATTTAGTATAGATATATTAAGGCTATTATAAATAGATATATTAATTATATAATAAAAGGTAATTTTATATAACTATTAGTATATAAATATACTAATAAGTATATAGGCTTAAGTATAATATAGTATAGTAATAGTTAAAACTAACTTATATATTATTTTAGTATTAAGAGAGACTATATTAGTATTAGTCTAATATAGTATTACTAAAGGTACTAAATAAGTATAGTATATATATAAACCTTAAATAATACCTAGTATTATAGCCTTCTTTACTATAATATAATAAGATATATACTATATACTAGTATATAATAACTTACTAAAGTATATAAAGCTATATAAATATATAAGGCTTAGGTAGCTATACCCCCTATACCTAAAGGCCTAGGTATATACTATTAAACTATAGTAAGCTAACTTAGTAATAAAGCTAATAGTAGTTAGTAAAATAGAAAATAGTAAGTTTACTATAATACTAAAAGCCCTTAAGATAGATATAATTATATATCTTATTAGTATTAATATCTATTATAGTAGCTTATAATAGTAAAATATAGCTCTATATAGGCTAGTTATAAACTATATAGTACTTTTTAAGGATAAAGGCTTTACTATAGTACCCTTAGAGGAATATATATATATATACCTAAAGCTAGGCTAGGAAGAGATACTCTTATATTACTATAAAGTATACTTATAGGGTTCTAAGGAATAGAAGATTATCTAGATAATAGTTAATAATCTTATTACTAAAAGTAAGCTAGAATATATATATATATAGGTACTATTTATATTCCCTATCTTTATTATCTAGTAAGGGTAGGGTAATAAAAGGAAAGGGTATATAGTAATAAATATAAGGCTTTTAAATAAATAAGCCTTAAGTAATATATACTTTATATAATAATAAAATACTATTATAAGTAAGTTAGCCTATACTAAGTATATTACTATTATTAATACTATAGTATTTTACTATTAATAGTAACTATATTTAGACTTAATATAGGTATTTATAATTATTATATATAAAGACTAATATATATTCTAGGTGCTTATTATAGGCTATAAGAATAATAATACTTATATATAGTAGTATATAGATAAGATTCTAAGATAAACTAAAGGCTTATTATACTATAATAATATCTTTATAGGGTTTACTAGCTTTAAAAAGCACTTATATTATATCTAGGAAGTTTTTTAGGCCTTACTATATAATAATATATTAATTAGACTATAGAAATCCTATATTATATATATATTAGTTATTATACTTAGATAAATAGTTAATAGCCTTAGCCTTAGTATAATAGATAATAAGCTAGCTATAGTATATAAGCTTAAATTTCCTATAATACTAAAGGAATTAAAGATACTCTTAGGCTTTACTAGAGCTTTAAGGTATAATATACTATACTATACTATAATTATAGAATTATTATAGGAATATAAGATCTAGCTATAGTAAGCTATAAGAGTATAAAAGACTATAACTATATTACTAGGTAAGGTATATTATATATAATAGGCCTAAGCCTAATAGTAGGCTTATAAAGACTAGGCTAATTAGAATATACTATCCCTTCTAATATAAATAAAGCTATATAGCTTTAAGTAACTAAAGATAGCTTTTATATAGTACTATACCTTAGTATACTTTACTATATATAGGTAGCTATTCTTTAATATTAATATAGTAAAGACTAGTATTAAAGTTATAATATACTATATATAAGAGATAGCCTTAGCTAGTATTACTAAGGATAGAAAAGTAGTAAGCTACCTATTATATATAATAGTTAAACTAGTTATATTTCTTTCTTATATATTATTAGATAAGGAAAAGAGGTACTAGGCTATAAAGATAGAAGTATATAGCTATATTTAGGTATTAAGAAAGCTCTAATATATAATTAATATAATAGATAAGCTACTAGTAATATACTTTATTAATTACTATTCTCTTATTTAACTAGATAAGTAACTTAATATTATTAATATAATAAATAGGTAAGTTATTAATAAGAAAATTATATAGGCTATAGAGTATACTAGTAATATAGATATAAGAGTTATATATTATAAGGGTATAAACTATATTATCTTAGATATATTAAGTAGGCTATCTATATAGCCCCCTTATATAGACCTAAAGTAGACTAGCCTATTAGATAATATACCTAATAATTATACTAAGCTATAGCTTAATAGCCTTTAGGTAGTATACTATATAAATAAGAACTTCCTAGAGGTATAGCTTATAATAGTACTTATACTATATATAAGCCTTATTAGTATAAGCCTAGAATTTAAAGAATAGCTATATTATAGATACTAAGAAGACCTAGTCTAGGTGTATATATAAGATACTATTATATATAATAATAAGTTAGCTACTAATAATAAAGCTAAGCTTTTATTTAAGATTAAAGATAGGCTTCTATAGAAAGTAGTTATAAATTACCTAGATAAGCTATATATCTTATATACTATAGAATAAGATATCTTTAAGGCTATCTATATTAGTAATTATATAGTATATAATAAGCTTAAATTAGTATTAAGGTAATACTATATATATAAAAGTAGTAAGTATTTTTAAGAGTTCCTATAGTATTATATTAAGTACTAGGAATACTATAAGTAAGTATATATACTATATAGGAACCTATAGCTACTATTACTAGCGCCTATATTATATTACTATATCTTAATTAACTTTATACTAGTACTACTATTCTTAAAATAAAGGTATATAGTAATATTAGTAGTAGTTTATAAATTTAATAAGTTAATACTAATAGCCCCTCTAAAGGATATATTTAATATAGTAGAGGTAGTATAAATCCTACTTAATTACTATTTAATAAAGGCTAGGGTATCTTTAAGATTATACTCTTAAATAAGGACCTAAAGTTTATAATAGTATTATAATAGTATATATAAAGGTAGATATATATAAAGCTTATATATATTATAGTATACTACTTATAAATAGATAGCTAGATAGAATAAGTAATCTAGATAATATCCTTAGCTATCTAAATCTATATTATTAGCTTAAAGAAACTAGTATAATAGGAATTAATTATATTATAACTAATCTTTTAAATTAATAGTATATAATCTATATTAATAAGGTACTTACTATATAAAGTTATTAAGGGATTTAACCTTATAAATATACTAAACTACTTAATTAGTAGTATACTAGTAAAACTAAATTATAAGGTAACTAGAGTCTTAGTATATAATACCCTTACTATTACTATAGTAATAATAAAGAATTACTATAACTAGTAGTATATAACTTACTTTTTTATAGTTAGTAATATAGTATATCTTAGATTATATAAAGGATATACTATAACTAATAACTTAAGATATAAATTTAGAAAGTAATTTATAAGACCCTATTATATTATAGAGTATATTAGCTATATTATATACTAACTAACACTACCTACTATATTATATATCTAGCTAGTAATTTTAGTTAACTACTTAAAGCTAGTATATAGGCTATTAGTAGAATCTAATAAGCTACTAGTAGATATATAGATAGCTATTAAAAAGGATAGCTATATAACTCTATAGGCTAAAGAACTATATAAGTATATTATAACACCTAAGCTATTATAGCTTTATATAAAGAACTATAAAATTATCTAGATAATAAATAAGAAGTATAAGGATAGTATATAATTTTTCTAAGTATAATATTATAATTTAAATAAAAGTTATAATAAGTAGCTATTTATTAAAGAGTTAGGTAAATATATAGTAGTAGTATTAAAAGATTAGATATTAAATAAATACTATTTATTATTAGACTACCTAGTAGTATAGTATTTATAAAACCTCTCCCCCCCCCCCCTACTTAGCTTACTTTCTATTTCCTTTATTTTTTAGTATTAATATTATTACTTTTCTTAGTAAATAGCTATTTCTTTCTATCTTTTAATTTTTATTTCTTATCTATATATATAATATAGTAAGCTTATTAATAAAATATAATATAATAAGCTTATTAATAAAAGTAGTATTATATAAGGCCTATAAGTATAAAAAGATAAAATATTAGGATTTACTTAATAACTTAATAAAAAAAGAAGGCTTTTATATATTAGCCTCCTATCTATTAACTATACTAGTTATACTAAGTAAACCCTTATTAGTAAACCTTAAACTTATAAAGCTCTATTATATATAGATATTAAAAGATATTATAGATTCTATACCTATATAGTATAATAAAGTTAATCTAAAAGCCTTATATAATATAGTAAGTAAGCTAGTAAAGCTACTTAACCTATTAAATACTAAATTCTAGTTATTATTAGGAGCTTTTATTATATAGTAGGTATTATACTTAAATTAAAATATCCTACTTATAGTAATATACTTTAAGTAGTATATATTAGGTATATAGTAATTATATACCTTTAGCTATAAGAATATTAGTAATCTACTAATAACTAAGTATAATATATTAAAACTAAAAATATTTATATAAATAGTAGTTATTATAATAGTTTATAGTATAAATAAAGCTTATATTATAAAATAGTATTTAGAGGATAAGAATTTTAAAAAAGTATTTATAGGAGTTAAGCCTTATATAGCTAAGTTTAATATAATATTAAAGATAAAGGAATAAGTAAAGGATTATATAGTAGAATTAATAATAAAGTTTATAATACTCTATAGTAAGAAAAGGAGATAATAGGATAATAAAGTATAAAAGATAAAGTTAACTAATATAAAGTAGTAAAAGCTAAAGATTATTAGAGATATTAAGTAAGTTAAGCTAGTAATTATATATAATAATAAAAAAGAAAACCTAGGTAATATTAACTACCTTATTTATATATAGCTATAATAAATACCTTCTTAGCTAATAGCTAAGCTATTACCCTTTATTATATAGTCTAATAGCTATATTAATATTAAGCTAATAATACTATAAAAAGTAGTTAGGTATAATATTATACTAATTAAGGTAGAATATAAGTATTTATATAGTTTATAAGAGGATATATATAATATAGTTTAAAATAACTTATATATAGTAAATAAGGTTAATATTACTAATAAGTTATAAGAATATATAGCTAAGATATAAAGAATTATAAATACCTTAAAAAAGGATAATAAGATAATATACTAAGAACTTACCTACCTAAAAGACCTAGTTAGTAGAATAAATATTACCCTAGTAAAGCTATACTAAGATACTAGATAGTTTATAATACTACTACCTACCTTTATTAAGGTAGTATACCTAGAAGGTAGTACTAAGCCGCTTAAGAGCTATATAGAGAAGCTAATATATATTATAAAAGAGATAGCTACTATAGTAAAGGATTAACTCTAAAGACCTTAACTAGGTTAAGAGATAATAAAGGCTATAAAGGATTAGATTAATAGAGTTATAGCTTATACCCTTATAAATAAGCCTAATATAATCCTATATAGTATTAACTTTATATACTAAATAATAAAGATAAGTATAACTACTATATAATAAGAAGTTATATTTATATAAATATATATTAATATATTAATAGCTATATAGAAGTCTAGTAAATACCTACTTAATACTATTTCTATATTTAAATATAAGCTTCTTAATATATAGTATATAAACTACCTAATTACTACTATTATATTAAAGGTTATATATAAAATAATATAAAAAATAATAGTTAATAGTATTAGTATATAACCTATAGAATAGACTTATATAGCCTTTAGTATATTTTACTACCCTAATATAGTAAACTATACCCTAAATATCCTTATAATAAAGGGCTTAGAAAGCTATATATACTAGTAAGTAGAGTATATATTTATATAGTAACTAATACTAAAGCTAGAATTTAATAGTAACCTTATATAGTATATAATAATAAAAAAGGCTAAAGATATAGTAAATATAGTACTCCTTATAACTAAGATAAGTATAACTATTAAAATAACTAAAGTAGTAATTAAAATAGTAAAGCTAAAGTTAAAGCCTAGATAGAAGCCTATACTATAATAGCTAAAGCTAGTTAAGCTAATCTAAGACTAAAAGTAATATATATTTAGAATAGATAAAGGCTAGTTCTTTAATCCTAAAGATAGTTAGTTTACTAATCTTAAAAATATAGATATAAGTATACTAGGCCTAATACCTATTAAGCTAAATATAGAAGAACTTAGGTAGAATATAGAGGTATTAGAGCTAGCTAATAATATAGATAAAGTAGATAGGATAGAAGTATAAAGATTCTTTAGTATAAAGGAATTATCTTTATATATAGTAAAGTATAATTAGTTTTTACTTATATATAGAGTAAGATTATTTAATTTCTTCTTTTTATTTATAGGACTTATATATACCTATAATTTAGCTTAGCTTTAGAGGAGATATCTTTATATATAGTAGAGTATAATTAGTTTATTTATATATAAGGTAAAATTATTTAGTTTTATTTAATAGTAAGGTCGTTACTATAGGCAATAAGGTATATTATTATATATATAGTATGTGTATAGTACTCTTAGGGCTATAAGCTTAGGGCTATAAGCCACCTACGTAGAAGCTAGGGAATATATTATCATCTTGCCAAAACTCTTATGCCTAACACGAAGCCGCTAAAGACGCTTGCTAAGCGGCATGTAATACATTTGCAAGACGGCTCGAGAGCAAGTCAACATGCAATTCAAATAGGCAGACGGCGACACGGGGTTATGCTCTAACTAAACAATCGCATAGTATTCCATTTCTCCCGACATAAAAATTCCTTCAGCCAGCCTTGAACGATATAACCTGAAGCCTGAAGCGCGTCATTGTGGCTGTTTGCACACTACCGGCCCCACTTCATCTGCCGTCCCGGTTTTGGCAGCTTCCTTGGTCAATCTTGGTTGTGTTTGGGCTGCTCGTAATTTTATTCTCTTCATCCCGACTCCTTCTTCTGCCTCTCCTGCAACGCCACCTTCCATCTCGCTCGCGATGGACAATTCCAATGGCCGTCCGCCCTCGGCGGCCACCATAGAGATGCAGGCTCATCAACAACAACATCAACAAGGCATCGCAGGTCTCGGTGCCGGCAGTCGAAGTACCTATTCTCTCGGCCTAGCAACACCCAGCGCTACGGCCGACTCGAGCGGCGACTACTTTGACGCAGCGACCAACCTGCGCCCGCAACCTTCGCGCCAGTCTGTCCGCTCCCACGCGTCTGGGCCCTCTGGCGAGTCTCGTCCCGCCAGCCGGAACTCGAATCGCCGACCAAGCATCCGCATTCGACGCCTATCCAATGCATCGCTGAACCCGCCTTCGTCCGATACCGCCGCCGCCGCCACTACCTCCTCCTCCTCCTCCGATGCGCTCGCGGCCGGTGCCGTTCCTACATCTGCCCGGCGTACACGCCCCCGCAGCATTTCACAGCCCTCTTTAGACGCCGCGGGTCGGGATGGCGACACAGCGAGGCATTCGCGTCGCACGCCCCAAGTTGCGCTCCCGCGACTGACAGAGGAGGGCTCACGTCCGACAATGCAGGAACTTGGCATTGTTGGCAACCCCCTCTCTCCTACAACCTCACTCCCCACAAGCATCACTCGCCAGCGGCCTGAGCATCTCAGTGTAGACTCCAGCGCGTCTCCGCAAAATCGCCGTAGACGTCTAAGCAGAATGTTTTGGCCCGGCGCTAACGGCGCTGCGAGGAGCGGCTCGCAGGAAACAACCTCTCGAGGATCCATGCACCAAGATGATGAGTATGAAGAGCATCTAGTGGATCTTTTAGATACCATCGGTAAGTTCTACTGAGTGAACCGTCATGCGCACCTATGCTAACCTGCAGTGTAGATCCCGAAATCCAAACGCTGTCAACCCTGACCAACATTCAAAACTCCCTATTCGTCCCCGATCTGGGTAAATTAATTAACCGACGCCCGACATATGTCCTCACTCAGCACGATCCCGAACGAGTTGTATCCAGACCCGGGACGTCTGAGCCGAGAACATCGGGAACTCAGCAGGAGCCAGTCACATCTGGCGTTGCGCCTGACGAGACTATCGAAGAACTACCAGCCTTGGAGGAAGCGGAAGCGGAAGCGGACATACCACCACCACACATACGAAGAACGGACACCATTACTTCGCGACTGAGTGATTCCCATTATGCTGCACTTCCTCATGGTGTATCCGTGACACACTGGACGGATGCGGAGAAGCGGGAACTCGACGACCATGTTCGCCACATGCTGCACTCTCGGCGATCCAAGTTGAAGCGAATGATGAAGGGCTTTGGACAATATGTTCGTCGGCCCCTCGGTTTCCTGGTAACTTTGTACGCTGTTTGCATCACCGCTTTTGGCCTGGCTTGGGTTTTGTTCTTGATTGGTTGGATCTATGTCGGTGACAAACAAGAATACAACCTCCATATCATTGACAGTGTTTTGGTTGCCCTCTTCCTGGTTGTCGGTGGTGGCATGGCTCCTTTTCGTGCCATTGATACCTACCATCTATGCTTTCTTGTTCATTACTCGCGCAAGATGAAGAAGGCACAGCTCAAGAGGGGAGACATTGAAGCGCCCGACCGAAGCGGATCCTCGGATGTCTCTGGTGCACCTCACGTCGATGTGAACAGCAAGGAAGAGTCGATGCCTGGTGCACTTGACCAGCAGCCGCCTCTGATTCGCGCACCCAGCCAGATATCCAAGGAGCAAGACGTCAATGTGGAAGAGGGAGCGGAGGAGGAGGAAGACTTGTACCCGCTCACGCCCAAGCAGCAGAAGCGCTTCCTCCACCATCGTCAAAAGCTCGTCAAGTCGCACAGCTTCTACAAACCGCACGAGACCTTTACTCACTACCGTTTCCCTCTCAGCTTGCTGATTACCGTCATTGTTCTGCTCGACATGCATTCGTGCCTCCAGATTTCGCTGAGCTCCACGACGTGGGGCATCGACTACCACCATCGCAACCCGGCCATTACGACGACCATTCTGTGCGTCAGCATCACCACCAACATTGTCGCCGGCTTGGTCATTATGAGGGGTGACAGGAAGACGCGCAAAAAGGACGTGGTGAAGCTGATTGACCGGCAAGAGCTGACGAGCGACGCGATGAAGAAGGTGGAGAAGAAGAAGAAAAGGCAAGACAAACAAGACAAGGAGGACACGACGGAGAGTATAAGTACGTAATGACCAGCGGCGCATGTGAGTGTACGTGGACGAATCTAATGTCTGCGAGGATGACGAGGCTGGCAAGTAATGTGGTGGCGGTGGTGATTTGGTGGCTGTATACGGAAGTGTCGATACCACAAGATATCAAGAGCGCATCATTTTAATTTTATAGAGCGGCACATTGCATGATAGCAAATGGCATATTTAAGTTAATTTATTTTATACCCTGATAGCTTCTATACCCCGATAGCTGAACAGGGAAACTCGAAATACTAAGAAACCAGAGAAATGGGAGAAGTAGTGGAAATAAGAAAAATATAAAAGTAACAGCCTAAACACCACTACTACTCTCGGAGACTATTTGTCGTCCTTTGATATGTTATGATGACGGCCTCTTTGCACTTGCACTGTTTTACCAAGAACTGAGCCCTCAGCATCGTCTCGCCCTTCAATAACTCGTCGTCGTCGCGACGTCTGGTAAGCGACAAACCATGAACCCTTGAAAGTGTCTTCTATTTCCTCCACAGTGAGACCAGACACCTCGGGGACCATCAGAAATGTATAAATAATGGCAACGACGCACCAGGCGCCGAAGAACAGGAACGCTCCCCACTGGTGAAAGGCGGACAGGATTGACGGCATGCTGTATTGCATGGCATAGATAAATAGCCAGTGAAAGGTTTGACTCATTGCTCCGCCAAAAGAACGGATGCGATTGGGCCAAATCTCACTACCAAAGATGTATGGTACAAGGGCAAGCCCTGTTCAAGGTCAGTCTCACAGAGGTGAGGTGTCGGGGAGTGTTGTCGCGAACGTACCGACGCTATACCCAAACGCATGAACGAACAAGGCTGCAACGGCCACTTTCGAAGCTGCCTCAGTGGCAAGTCCCTTTTGCGAAAACCGAAGATAGATTGCCAGATAAAGGTGTGTGGCCAGTTGTACCCCGGCGCCTAGAAAAAGCGACCTGCGACGGCCAAACGCATCTACCAGGAAGAACGTGGCGACTAGCAAATAGATCAACTTGGATACTGCATACATGCCGCTCAAGAACATGGACTGATCGGTGCCGCCGGAGATGCCAACGATGGCCATGATGGGCACAAAGTACGATGTGATGAGATTGGCACCCGACAGCTGCGCAAAAGTGTATGTGAGAAGGCTCTGCTGCACGCGCCGCAGGTTCGAGGCTGAAGTAAAGGTCTCCTTGGCAATGGTCCAGAAACCTGAACCACCTACTGCCTCTACCGATTTGTTAATATTGTCTTCGATGTCGGCAACCTCGCGCTGGAGACGAGGGTCGTCTGCAGGCAGACCTCGAACCCTTGCCAGTCCTGCGACTGCTTCCTGGCGACGATCAACGAGGAACAGCCAGCGGGGAGACTCTTCAATGAAGAGGGTTCCCACCATGCAGGCAGCAATGTAGACAACGGGGACGAGCATGACGATTTGGAACTGGAGCTTGCCGACGGGCACGTGGCGGAAACAAGCCAGCGTGCAAAAGTTGGCCCCGATGAGGCCGGCCCCCATGGCGATGCTGAACCAGCTCGTCAGCAAGCCCCGGATCTGCGGCGGCGAGATTTCCACAATGGACAGCGGGCCGTTGACGGTGAGCGGGCCGAGGCCGAGGCCTTGGACGACACGCCCGGCGTACAGAACCCGCACGTCGGGCGCGAAGACGGTGACGAGGCTGCCGATGCAGTAGACGAGTGCATACAGGCGATAGGACCGTATCCTTCCGAGCCTGTCGTTGATGAACAACGTCAGGCCAGATCCGACGCCGAAGCCGACGTACACTATGGATATAAAGTTGCGAATATCGTTGGCGTTGGCACCCGACCTGATCCCAAAGTGCTCCTGGAAGCCAGGAAGGGACGCCATGACGGACGACGCTCCTTGATCCCAGACTACGAGGCAGGAAGAATCAGGTCTGTCAGCCGGCAGTCTGGCGACACAAGTTTCGCCTCGCGGCTTAGTTTTGGGGAATGAGGAACGTACTGGGGGGCATGCCGCCAAGGGCGTAGACAAAGGCCGAAACCAGGAGATGCCGATTGAAGATGGTCTCCCTCGGAGCATCGTGGATGATCTTGCCAAAAGGCAACTTGCGTAGGAAACTTTTTATCGTCATTCTCGTAGGAATTCACCAGGGTGGTGAAGGGGAAGATGGCCGGGAACGAGTGAGAGCAATGGCTGCCTGACCATCCTCTTATTTTGCAAAGGGCATAATGACGACCTCGGATGCAGGCAGGTCATGGACGCGAAGCTCCAAGACGTGAAAGTATAGATGGCGGCCAAGTCCCACACTTGTCCACCTGTTCTATTACCCCGGACTCGATAGTTGTCGGCGCGGGGGGCCAAGCGAAGACGCCAAGAGATCTGCGGCCCGCTGCAACGATACGAAGGAGGCTTGCTTATATTGGACGATAAACTTGGATCGAGGCCGATGCCGGCTTTTTGTCGCCGGGAACACAGAGCATGAACAAAGGGCTTCGGACAATATTCTAATGGCTCCGAGGCAAGGCCCCGTAGTAAAGCTGGGTCTGGTCTTGGTATAAGACAGGGGACGGAAACCCCCTCATTCGGCAAAGCGACCATGATGGGTACTCTGGTGCCTGTAATCTCTTTCTTTTGGGGGCTTTGATGGTGGCGACGAGCGGCGGCGGGCACGGCTTCCAATTCCAGCCCAGTCTCGGTGAGCACGTTCGCGAGGGCAACCCCGAGTGAGCTTCTCCGCGACTGCAGGCGGAGGGCTCGGAGAGGCTGTAACCGAGCTGCATAATAACATGATGAAGGATCTCAACAGCGCTCGGTTCCTTTACCGACAGACAGTCTTTACTTGATCTCGATCGGCTTGCAGAGCAGTGCAGCCAATTGTAGCAGCTGTCCACTGATGAAGCTGCATGCCATCTCCAGATAGGACACAAAGGAGAGAGTTCAGTCAAAAGTGTCGGAATACAGGTGACATTCGCGGTGGTCATACAGGCATCATGACAAAGGGTCTTATTCTGGTGTTCTAGTTGATAGATGTGCTATGGAAAGGAAGTCTGTAGATGGAAGCCATCGTCAGGGTAAGGGGGCTTGTTGGCCCATCTCACCCCTCTGACCAATCGAAGGGCTTGATTTTGGCTGCCTGCACGCTTCAATCACTAAAAAGAGATAGTAGTGGCCTGTCAACATGTACATGACGTATTACAAGCAGGCAAACAAGCCAACCAACCCAAGAACCGTCACAGCAGCGACTCGGGAGCCCGAGCTACTCACAGGAACGGTCGTGCTGCTGTGCGTAGCGCTGGGACCCTTGGGCGAGGCCGTAGCACCGAGACTCTTGGTTGAGGAGGACGTAACCGGGCCACCCGGCGCGGAGCGCGTCGTGGTCTGCGCCCCGGTGCCGTTACCGTGCTGTCCGCCGGTAGTCACGGTGCCGTTTCCGTGGCTGCCGCCGCCCTTGGTCAGGCTGCACCGGCGGTCCTTGAAGAGCGTGGCCGAGTCGAGCACCGAGTCGTTGTTACTAGCGACAAAGTCGTGCGTCATGTGCGTGCAGTTGTGAAACGTCAGCCGGCTCCAGCCGTACGTGGCGTTGCTGACGTCGAGCGCGAAGCGGCTGTACCGCTGGCGCTGCGGCGCGGGCAGCAGGTCGTCGAGGCCGTCGTAGTGCCCCGCGGCGCCGTTGGTGATGTACCACGGCGCGGCCGGGTTGTCGAGCTCGCGCGGGTCGGCCCTGCCGTCGGCGAGCGGCGCCTGCCGCTCGTACACGTGCGCGTGGCCCGACAGGTACAGGTCGACGCCGTACCGCAGGAACAGCGGCTCAAACACGTCCTTGCACGACCAGCAGATGGAGCCCGTCTCGTTCTTCTTGCTCAGGTACCACGGGCGGTGGCCGGCGACGACGACCCACGGCGTCTTGGCCCGGTCCACGGCCGCCAGGTCGGCTGCCAGCCACTCCGTCTGCGCGTTGAGCGTGGCGTTGACGGGGCTCGCGCCCTCGCCGGCGTCGCCGTCAATCTCGTCGGCGCCGACGAAGCCGTGCCCGAGATCCGTCTCCGTGTCGAGCTGGATAAAGTGCGCCATGCCGTGGTCGAAGCTGTACCAAAAGTTGCCGGTGCCGCCCGAGACGTCGCTCGGCATGCGGAAGTGGTTCTTGTAGCCGGTGAAGTTGGTCTGGCCGGGCGAGCAGATGCTCACGTCGTAGGTGATGTTGCGCGCCTTGTCCGTGGTGCCGCCGTTGTCGCAGTTGGCCTCGTGGTTGCCGGGGCCGACCATGTAGGGCTTGGCCGCGGTGACGACGGCCATTTCGTCGTAAAAGTCGTTGAGGATGGCCTCGTATACGGTGTGGCCGTCGGCGATGCTCGTGTTGGGCAGGAAGCCGGCAATCTCCTCCTTGAGCCAGTAGTCGGCGTAAGCAATGTCGCCCGGGTGCAGGATAAAGTCCCACGTCGCGCTGGTGCCCGCCAGCGAGTCAATCGTGTTCTTCTCGCCCGGCTTGAGGATGTTTTCCGGGCGCGCGCCCTTGCCCGCGTGGTCGGTCAGGCCGAGGCGACCCATGGTGCCGAGATCGATGACGACGGCGACCGAGTACGGCTGCGGGTCGCCGGCCGCGCGCGCCGTGGTGAAGGTGTACGGCGCCGGAGGGCGGCCCTGAGGCAGCGGTGAGGGCAGGTAGTAGTAGGTGGTGTCGGGCCGGAGCCCGGCGACGAGGACGTGGTTGTTGTACGTGCTCGACGTCGGGTAGGTCACGGACGTGTCGGACCGCGCCGTGCGGTCGAGCTTGTCCCGGGACAGGCCCCAGCGGACCTCGGGCGCGGCGACGTGCTCAAACGTGTTCCAGCTGACGACCATGGCGTCGTCGCCGTGGTATGCCAGGCGAATCTGGCCCGCGGCGTCGATCCCGCGCGGGTTCAGGCCGGCGGCAGCGCCACCGACGACGGCCAAGAGCACAGCAGCAATCGCAGAGGCCTTCATGATTGCAAATGGGAACGAAACGAGTGGATGGTAAAGAGTCTTGGCGAACCTTGGCCCATCTTGGCTCGGATCTGGCCCTGGCCTTTATATGCCGCTCCTGCTCCGAGTCCTGCATGGCTAGGAGCGCGGGGGAGAATATTGCGCCAGGCACAGAATCATTGGCGCACCGAATAAGTACTTCGGTGTCAGAAGATGTACGAGATCTACAGCTAATTTCATGAACAGGCGGGGAACTGGTCCCCACGTGGACCCTGGTCAGGGTCTCATTTGACGGCCATCTGGAAGCCTTGTTATACTTGAGCTGAGCACGAGGTTGTGCTCAGCTCAAGAATAGATTCCATTTAATTTCTGGAGTTTCTGGGATTTATGCTAGTCCCCTCCACTGCCACGTGTAAGCTAGATAGATGCTGTTACATCAATAGTTACCGCCTCGTTCGCCTCTCAGTCGTGGCAGTCGAGATGAACTCACTCGGCAATCAGCCAAACCTACGGCTTTTTTTAACGAGAAAATGCTTCACTATCAAAAAGGCACAAAATAACTTTGGTTTCCATTTACCGAGTCTGACTTTTGTCTGCGACCTAATAGTCGTACCTCGCGGGCAATGTCGGTTAAAAATCACACCAGTAAACTTTTCCCCCATTTTGCCACCACACAATGCTTTTCTCCAAACATGCAAGAGCTGTCTGTCTGTCCTTGACAAGACGCTGAAAGTAGTAGGCAGAGAGGGGAAGAAACCGCTCAGGTATAAATGGCGCAAATCCAAGGCTGGCAGCTCCCATCACATCTGGGTTGCCTCAATTACACATGGGGTATAGGATGGGATCTTTAACAATAATCACGTGGGGTCGGTGCTTGATACCAATGGATACTCGACTCCGAGTCTGAGGTTGAAAGCTGCGTTTTAGGCTATTGAGGAACTGGGGTAGAGCAAAGCAGAAGCATCGAGACGAGGAAACGAGTCTCAGAAAGTCGAGAGCGCAAAAGTACACGCGCGGCACAATTAACGCCATGCCGCACAGTTCTGGCATATCGCCGTGGTGTTGCCAGTCTTGGCAAATACACCTACAAGTTCAATATAAAGTTCTACGCATATTCTTGGAGACAGAGCTTGTTTTGCAGACTGCCTATTCATGAAGCACTAGCAACAATCGCCATAATCCGACTGCGGTTTTAGGTATCGATTCAGCTTCCAACTAAGTCTCTTCTAATGGACTATTTTCATCATGTATAATCCAACTGCATGCTATTTCCGACTCTTTTGCCATGGGGGCTTGCAACTGACCAGAACAAGTTCAGTGACCATGATACTGATCAAACCTACTATGCCATGATTCCTAGGAACCCAATGAAATTTCCTTTCGGGCTTCGGCATATGTTTTTTTTTTNGTCATTAAAAGTAATGTGTGCAATGCTCTCCAGTGTTACATCACGCTCATCTAATCTCATGACTGTAAAGGGCAGAGACCCTGAACACCACGTCACACCCTACCAATTTTACAAATTTACGGCTTTCATCAGAAGAGAAATATGGCTCTGCTCTCTCTATTCCGTTACATTATTGTCTAGGCACATTCGATTTTCCTTCCGGGCTGCCATGTGCGTCGTAGCCAATACCCGATACAAATTAGACAACTTCTTGGACGCCCCACTTGCCCAGCCAGGCTCTGCTGGCGAGCTACGCTGAATCGACTCAACTCGACAGCTCTTCCAGTAACTACATCAACACGTCCCAAGCCTCACCGCACCATCGGGCAATCCAGTCTGTCCATTCCGAATCTCCCTCGCCGAAACCGAAACCGAGTTGATTAACGCATCTGCCGAACTCGGCCCGACCCCCGGATGGACGACGAGACGAGTGCAGCCATGGCGGCCGCCATGGGCTTCTCCTCCTTTGGCGCGCAAAACCCTTCGAGCAAGAAGCGCAAATACAACCCCCACAACGATGCCGTCATCGACATCCAAGATTCTGAGCACCACGGCACCGGAGCAAACTCGGGGCCTCTAGGAGAACGCCGGGCCCTCCCTGCCAATGCCGACGAGACTACCGCGCAGAACGAGGACGGAGACGACGGCGCAGTCAACAACGACGGCGCCGCTGTTGTAGGAGCAGCCGGAGCCGTTTCTTCCGATGCCAATGCCGACCACTCGGGCTCGATCGGGGCTGGGATCGCCGGCTTGCCCCAGCGGCCGGCTCCTGCTCACGGTGGCTTCGCCGGCAACCAGCACCGGCGGGGCGGCGCGCCGCGACAAGCCTCGGGCGGTCATCATGCCAACAAACCGTGGTATGAGGATTACTACGATCATTTCTCGAATGAGAATCCTTGGGCGAAACTCGAGGAAGCTGCAGGTCTGCAACCAATTTCAACATGGGCACCGACTCCCACGACCAGGGAAGGAGCCCCAACGCACGCGGCTTGAAACATTTACTCAAAGCAAAAGCGACAGGACAATTCCATCTCCCGTTTACTGCATCGTCATGGTGCCTGGCTTGGCTTTGCTGTTGGCGCGTCATGCCCATCACGTGATGGAAACCTTCTGTTGGCCATACGATGTTTCGTCAGCCAGACACCTGATTGGAGGGTCTGCTCTTCCTACTAGCATTGACGCTGGTCCCTGTCTTTGACAGAGCAGAGCAGGTCGCTGGGCTTGGTCTACGGGGGGCGTGTCGCAGGGAGAGACGGACACTGGTTGGCAGTCTTTCTACAGGGTCAGCGGACCGGGATCGAAGTATCCAAGCTTATAATTTGCTATAGGAGGTACAGATACAGAGCCTCTGATTGAGTCCAACACCAACTATCCATCCCGAATAGGAAAAGCGCACTGCAAAGAAAGAAACGGCCCTCCACCCTGGTTCGCCGTCGCCTGGCCCCCCCCCTCTTGTCTGCGTCTCTGGCTTGCAGCAGACCCTGTCGGGTGCCTGCGCCAGCACTGAAAGCCTCAATCCGGGGGGAACTACCTGGACAAGTCGCTCCAAGGGGTGATCGAAGCCAAGTCCACCTTGCTGGATCGGGCAGCTGTGGCCGTCTCTGGCAGAGGCCAGCGCAGAGGCCAGCGTAGGTGCCACGAGGGACGCTCAATGGGTCCGATGGCATCGGGATCGAATCGCCGGGGACGACGACAGCACACCCCACAGTCTGCAAGCGGCCCGCAAGTGGGATATGCTGGCGGCAGACCCCTGACCGTTTGGCTGGAGCTGATAAAGCAGCAAGAGATGGCGCGCCTAGGTGCCTGCACGATTGCCGCGCCGCGCTCCAAATTTGACGTCTCCTTTGTTCAGCAGACAACCATGTGCTGAAGACGCTATTTCCATACTATAAAAAATTTGTTGTTGTTTTTCCCGGTCCTTTTTTTTTTACTTGGCATGTAGAAATTATTTGCCAAGTTTGAGAATGGAGATTTTTTGAATCGTGTGCCGGTTTCCTGTCTTGTCGTAATGTCGTGAAATCATTATACCGCCGCGCTTCCGAATAAAGCAAAAAAGGAGCCAACCATAGAAAAGCAAGGCTGAAAAAAGAAGCAGAAAACAAAAAGGCGTCAGAAGCGGTAGAAAGCAACATGTCCTAGCATTCGGGAGACGGAAATCTGGCGCGAGCCTTGGCGTACTCCTTGGGGTGCATGCGTGCGGCTTTGGTGTTGAGCGCTCTGCGAATGGAATTAGCCACATTCCGGAAAAAGAATTATAGCAAAGGGGTGTTTTTATGGGAAATCGCCCTTGTGATTTCTGGAAATGAGGCGAATCAACTTACGATACTTTCTTTTGCGTCCACTCGAGGTCGCCGCGAACTTCGCGCGCATCGCGCATGCCTTCTGAGAATCGCTCGCGGGTGCGAGCCAGGCGAGCCTGTGCCTGTCTCTGCAGATCCAGGAGCTCACGGTGCTTGGCATTGAGCTTGCCAGAACTAAGCGGTATGTGTTAGCAGGGAAAGTTTTCTCTTTTGTCGATGGGGTGATGGGGGAAAAAAGTTAGACCGGGGGCAACAACGTACGTTTGGGCTTGGACGGCCATGCTGCGGTCGAGAGGGATGGGGTTAAAGGAATGGGAGAAGCGATCCTGCATGTAATCCTGAAAGTCGACGCCGCTGGCGGAGCCGGCACTGTCAAACTCGGCGCCGGTGCTGGAGGAGACGGCACTGCCGGGGAGGTAGCTGGTGGCGGAGGCGCTGGAGAAGCCGGTGTGGGAGTATGAGGGCACGCCCGAGATGGACGAGGCCGAGTCGTCACACTCGGGCGGGGACATGGAGTACTGGCTGTAGGCCGGGTACTGTTTGCCCTTGCCCGGGACGTGGATGGGCATGGAGTAGGTGGCGGTCTGGTAGTGCGCAGACATGGTGACGGTGTATGAGGGTTGTACTGGGGGCGTGGTGTTGTGTGTGATGTATGTGATGTATGTCCAAGATAGGCTCGGGGATGGCACAAGAGGATCAAGGTAGAGGGCAGAGGAGACTTGGGTATGGAATCAAGAGGATACAGAAGACGAGATATGAAAGGAGGAAGAAGGAAGAAGAGTCTACGGGAAGACAGGAGGGCCTTTTATAGTTTTCAAAGAACGGCCCCCCTGCTCGTGGATAACACATGACAACATTTATTCGCCAAGGGCTGTTGACAATGACCCGCTCCGAGGAAGGGGACGACGGATACGATGTGCTTGGTATCAGCAAAGACGAAGGCGAGGACCGGCGAGACGGTCTCCATGGTGGTGGCATCAGGACGGTGGGCTAGCGGGCGAGGTGATGGCTGTGTGGGCCAAAAGGTGTGCCAATTCGCCTATAGACGGGGGGGACTTGAATGGGCTATCAATTCCGTGGGCGATTCGGGTTTGAACGGGGGAGGGTGGAAATAAAGAAGGAGAATTGATGAAAGGTCGTCAATGGGGTTGAGATTTGGGGGGTGTGTGTGGTGGCAAGTAATGTACGGGGCGTGTGTAAAGCAAGATTGATGTTGGACAGCCCATGAGTACAAGAAGGTGTTTATAAAGAATAAAAATAGTAAAATAAAATAAAATAAAATAAACAGTCAAGTAGACAAATACTTTGAGACAAGCCAAAGGGGGACAAGGAAAGAAAGTGCATGCATATGCCGAGAGGAACAGAGAGGCCTTTTGGAACCCAGCCTGCCGGGTGTGGTGGAGAAATGGGCAAGTTGGACTAGGAAAGGATGATGACGAAAAAAAGTACAAGTTGGGGGACAAGTCTAAATGGCAATGGTGGCAAGATTGATTTGATCCAAGGGTGCGGCTGCAAAAAAAAAAAGGGCGCCAGGTAACTACCGGTTTAGCTTTTGGTCCTTCGAAACAGAATTGGAATGGAAATCGTCGTCAGAGTCGGGCTGAAAAGAGCCTTTGTGGCTTTGCAGCCCAATCGCAGAATTAAAAATGATGCAAAAAAAAAAGAGGACTATTTTCTTTGGTCAAAGAGCAAAAAAAAAAAAAAAAAAAAGGTCAGCCTAGCCCACACCAATCCACCCCGCGGCCGCCGTGCCAGTCCAGTTCCATGACGCCAGTCGCACACGCACATGGGAGGAAGCATTTGAGGACTGAGTTTTGTTATCGCCGGGGTTGGGGGGGGAAGAGAAGACGAAGACGAAGAAAAAAGATGGGCTGCGAGTACCCGTGGGCTTTTCTTGTGCTTCTTGAACCGGCTTGGGGCCCTCGGCGCGGGAAAGGGTCCCCCCGCTCTGTTGCCCGAGGG
>NW_006271969.1:713194-778796 GCF_000225605.1 Cordyceps militaris CM01
CGTTCGTCGGTGGGAGTTGTGTAAGTCGGTCTGTGTAAAAGCGGTCGTTGCATACCGGACAATTTTTAGTGTCTCAAAAACTACCCTTTTTTTTCGTTTCTGGCGTTTTACAATGTTGCAAGCAAGAAGAGGGGGAAGAAGGAAACCATGGACATGGTGCAACAAACGGCCCTGGTTAAACAAGTCGAAAACAAGCGCCGGGCCACACCCACCCAGGCGAACGCTAAAAACAAATGCGCCAAAAAAAAAATTAAAATAAAAAATTCGCTGCATGAACCCTTTAAAGCAGCACCAGATGGGAACCCACGGGCTGAAGAGGACAAGAGGGGCGGACCGGGACGGTCGCAGGACGAATAACGGTGACGGAACAAGTTTTCCAGCCCGACCAAACGGCCCGCACCTTTGGGCACCCTCCGATTTGGGGTCCCCAGAAAAAAAGAAGAGAGGTACCGACCTAGGTGATGCGTTGTCAAGATGAGCACCAGAACATGTCCCGAGAACAGCCAACCTGGCTGTGTGTGCACTCGACCTTGCATATATTATATATTGTTCTGGGGGCGCACACACACACACACAGAACACAGGCACGGCATAGGTACGCATGTTTTACTTGCATCGCAGAGACATCAGAGAGGCCCGCGAGACTGCAGCCTAGATTGAGCCATTGCCTCCAACTCGAACGAACTCGTGGCAAACAGCTCGACTCGGAAATCTTGTCTCTCTTCTCCTAGCCCCAATTCGACGACTTTCTCTCCTCATCTACATGTAAAGCATTCAGTTTGCTACGCCGCACCGCAACAAAGATGCACTACTCAGAATCCGACACGGACATGCCCGCAAACAAGGCCGACTCCCTGACAATATCCCGCGGCGTCCCGTCGTGTATGATTTCTCCCTTTTCCAGCACAATGATGCGGTCCGACCGGAGCGCCCAAGAGAGCCTATGGCAGACGGAAATGACCGTCTTGTCGCGAAACTTGTCTTCTATCAGCGTCTCCATCTTGCGCTGCGCTTCATCGTCAAGACTATTCCCCGACTGTTAGCTTGCCGACATACGGGGGCTGGCAAAAAAAAAAGAAGAAAAAAAGAGGAATAATCAAGCACGCCACACGTACCTGCTCGTGGCCTCGTCAAGGAGCAGTATGCCGCCTTCCCTGGCCGACCCGTAGAGCAGCACCTTTGCCAGGGCGACAAACTGTGCCTCGCCATGCGACAGTTGCCGGCCTCCCGCGCCGCCACGAGCATGCAGCCCGCCGCTTTCCTCGATGAGCGTCTCGAGGCCGCATTCCGCCGCGACGCCGCGCACCTGCTCGTCCGTGAATCGTGCTTCCGGGTCCATCTGCTCGCGCAGCATGGCCGTCATCGACTCGTCCAGCGTGTCCTGCGACACCACGAGGAGCCCGCGTCGCAGAGCCCCGAGCGGCAGCTGCGCGTGGTCCCGCCCGCCGATGGAGACGGACCCGCGCGGCAGCTCGACCATGCGAAGCAGCGCGAGGAGCAAAGTCGACTTGCCGGAACCTGTGCGCCCGCACACGCTAACCTTCTGCCCGGCCGCGATGTCGACGCTGACGCCGCGCAGGCTCCATGCTGCGTCTGGAGGGGAAGAAGAAGAAGAAGAGGATGAGGAAGCAGGCTGCTGAGACTGGTATCTGGCCCAGAGATTGTGCAGCCGCACGCTCCCGTCCGTGGGCCACCACGACGAGGGTTCTCCCCCGGCCCTATCGCCGTTGTCCTCGCTGTTGTCCTCGCTCGGCGTGGCCGCGCTGAAAATGGCTGTCCTCGCAATAGCACCCAACGATGTTTCCAGTGAGGTGTACGCGAGGACGAGCTGCGTCAACGTCTCGCCTAGGGTAGTGGCGTTCAGAAAGGCAACGCCAACAGCGCCAATGCTAACCTTGCCTCGCAGCGCGACGGCGATACCAGCAACTAGCACAACAAGACCCATAACCACAAGGTTAAGCACGAGCTGTAGCCAGCGCTGCACGCAGAATAAGAGATAGATGGGCTCCTGCGAGACGTCGAGATTCTGCATAAAGCTGCGGCGTAGGTGTGGCTGCCAGCCATGTGCGCGAAGCGTTGACGGGCCGGCGCCGGCCGCCACATCGGCAACAAGGCTGTGCAGGATAGCCTTGGCCTCTAACTCAAGGATACGGAGCTGTTTAGAGGTGCGGAGGTAAAAGCTTTGCACCATATACAGCACGCCTGCGATAGCAGGCAAGGTGACCAAAGCCTGCGCGCTGGCGACGGCAATAAGGACGACCTGGATAACAGCAACATAAAGCTCCGAGACAGTGTTAAAAAGGTCAAAGGGTAAGAGAGAGTCAATCAACATAAGATCCTGGTTAAAGCGGTTCAGAAGGCTTCCAGTGTCAACAGCGCTGATGTAGGAAAATGGCGCGTGAAGGATAGTCTTGAGGAGGTCGTCGTGGATAGAGATGCCAACAGCGGGGACAATAGTGTAAAACACGTGCCTGCTGAAAACATTAGCGATAAGGTCTTCTTCTATAGACTTGGGAGTTTTGTTAAGAACAGCGTACCGCAGCCAAAGTGTGAGCAAGACGAGAGGAATGCACTGTAGGCCAGCATACACGCCGATCCAGTAGCCAGTCGAGTGTCTACTACTGCTCGCAGAAGTGTCATCTGACCACCACTGAATCCAAATATCTGGAAAAATGAGTTAGTCTAGGGAGAAGTAGTAGTAGACTTTTGCTTGCCTTACCGGGAAACTTGAGCGCCACCGCAAACAGACTACCCAGGAGCAGAAACACGATGGCGTTGCCTAGCCCCATAGAGCGCAGGTACATCTTGTAGACATCCATGTCCTTGACTGCGGGGTCTGTTGCCGGTGTAGGAGTAGAGCTAGAGGAGGAAGAGCCTTGAATATCGTCCGATGTGGAGGCTTCTTCCTTTGGTGCCTCGTCAGACGAGCCGCTGTTGGTCGGTGAGGCTTCAGCTGGCGGCACGTCTGTCTTGGGGCGTTGAATCAATGTGCCTGTTGCGTCAATCTCGTACACCTCGTCCGCCATGTTGGCAATATATTCTTTACACCTTGTTAGAAGCATATTTTCTCAATCACCATTAGGTACATACCGTCGTGGGTGGTAAAGATGACGGTACTCTGGTCTGGAGAGTCGCACTTGCGTAACACGCTCTCTGCAACGTGCAGCTTCGTACGGCGGTCCAGGGCACTAAACACGTCGTCTAGAAGTAGAATGTCTCTCCCGAGAGAGGCTGCTCGTGCGATAGCCTACAGCACCTATTAGAACGTTTTTCAGCAGGGAAAGAAAAAAACACGAGTGGCCAAACTTGCCAGTCTCTGTCGCTGTCCGCCGCTGAGCCTGACGCCTTGGCTGCCGATAGTGCCTGTCTTGTAGTCGCGCAGGCCTTGAATGTCCTTGAGGGCGTACTTTTGCACCATCTGATCTAGAAAGGCAGGGCTCTTTGACGCGCTGCTACGACCCGTCCAGTTCTCCTCAGCCGAGGCATTCTCCAGCCAGGGCGTCTGGCTGCAGTAGGCAAACGACACGTGCTCGCCGACGGCCACCTCACCCGACATTTCGGCCGCCTCACCTAGCAGGCCTTTAAGCAAGAGGGACTTGCCAGAGCCAACGCGCCCGAGTATGGCGATGTGCAGGCCGCGCTTCACGTCGAGGTTGATGCCGTACAGGATGGGCTTTCCCGTGAGCCAGCCGAGCGACGCGTTTCTTAGCGATAATATGACCTGGTCGGCGGTGGCGGCAGCGTCTGGTAGACCTCTCGCGGGGGGCAGTCTGGTCCTTTTGTCGCTCTGCTCCTCAAGCTCCAGAAAAGCCTGGATGCGCGCCATGCAGCCGTGCGCCGCGCCGAGCACGGGAATGGCCTGACAGAGGTGCATCACAGGCGTCGCGAGCAGGTTAATAAGGGAAAGCGATGTGAAAAGCCTCGAGACATCTAGACCGTGGTTGCCGCCGGCAATAGCGATGCACACGCCGAAAACGAGGGGCGGCGATAGGGTGACAGTACTGTATGCTACTCAAAGGCTCGTCATTTAGAAGCTTTAGACACAGTTCTATAGAGAGCACTTACAGATGGCAGTAGTAAAGATGCGTAGCCGGCGAAAGGGCCAAGAAATTGCAAGCTCGGCCCGGCGCAGCGTGGAGATGGTACTCGCGACACGGTCGCTCGCCGATAGCATCTTAACGGCCTTGAGAGAGGTCAGCATACGCTTCGTCAGCGCCAGCCTCTGCTCCACGGCCGCGAGCCACTGCTGCTGCAGGCTACTGAGCTTCTTGGACAGGCTTCCGCAAGCAACCGACGACACTAGAGAAAGTCTTGCGTGTCAGCTTTCGTTCTTGCAGAGCACCATTTGCTGGTGCCACCTACCTATCGTCACTGCCAGCATGGCAAAGCTCGCCACGCCCGTCTTCCGGTATAGCAGCCATGTCGCGATGGCCGTGTCGAGCACGCCAGCCCACAGCTCGTGAAAGTAGTTCATAGCCGTCATGACACGCTGGGTGTCGCTGAACATGAGCGTTACGACCTGCGCCTCCGTGGCCGGGCTCTCAGCAAGGCGCAGCAGCTTATCAAAGAGGACAATAACAAGACCGCCGCGAATCATCGTGACGGAGCGGTTGACTTGGTGCCAGTACCAGCTGTAAGAAGCCTGGAGCAAAAGCCTGGTCAATGTGGGAGTACCTCGGGCGCGATAAAATTAGCACTTACGGCGATGCCAGAGTATACCAAAAAGGTGGCGGCAATTAACCCATATCCCTGATTCGCAGCGTCGTGGTCGTCTCTGGTCAGCCAGTTTAGCATTGCGTCGATAAGGAATGGTTGCAAAAAGGTAAAGAGAGAGACAAAAAGCCGAGGCAGGATAGGATAGAGCATATCATGGCCGACGCATTTCAAAGCAAGGGTGCTCAGCCCGCCTTTTACAAGTCCAGCTGGAAATTGTGTATTAGTAACGGCCGCTGCTGTTTTGAGAATTGTTGCAACGTGCCTTGGACTCTTTGTGGAATAGGGGTAAATATTTCCGTCAGGTACGCGGCATTCAACTTGGCATCAATCGGGCCCAAGCTTCGTCCTCTAAGCGACCCTCGGAATCCAAGCATGAGTAGCGGATTGACCCAGTGAAAGACGGTTCGGCTGAGAGGGCCCGCGAGCTTCTCGGGGCTCGCCTCTGCAGACGATGTCGCCGCGAGGTCGTTCTTCTTGCTGCGGCTTTCGAGCACGAGCAGCAGCAGCCTCAGAGCAACACCGGCAGAGAGCGTAGCTGCGGGAAGGACCTGTCCCTTGAGAAATAGAGTGCGCACTCTCGCAATGTCTAGAAGCGCCGTACAGGCAACGAAGAGGATGAGTGGCGTGGACGGGGCGAGGGCTCGGGTCTGCTCCAAGGAGGCCAGAACCACCAGTAGCATGCTCGATATTAGCGCCAGGGCCGCAGCAGAAGCCCCGGCAGGCGTGGCGACAGGATTGCGAGCAACAGCAGCTAGCACGATGCAGTACGTGGCGATCAACGCTGTGTGGGCAGCCTGTGTTGTCGGTGAGTATTGGGGTTGTGTATTGGGGTTGCTAAGATGCTGCGCGTGCTTCGACACACCCGCACAGATACGCACTTACAATCGTGATGCCGTACCATTTCGTACGGAGAGCAACGGGCTTCTTGTTGGCGATCAGGGCAATCAGGACGCATGCGACTGGGATAAAGACGACAGAAGGGACCAGCGACAGGACTGTATCCTCAAAGAAGAGGGTAAAGTCGAAGCCCCTGTGGCAAGAGTTGATAGCCGGACCAAAGTTCAAGTCGTCGGGGGAACCACATGTGTGATTCATTGTGGCCTTGCTGGCAGACTGCAAGCCCAGTCGTGATGGACTGTAGTCAATCAACAAGGTAGGCTTGTATATGACGAAAGGACGTTGTAGAAAGAGTTTGGCTCGCGCGATTCCGCGGGAGTTGAGGCAGCTAATGCAGTTGGTGCAGTTGATGCCGTTGGTGCAGTTGGTGCAGTTGAAGTAGTTACAGGGTTCCATCTACCCCAACAGACTCGCCGCGGGATCCCCATCGTCGGTAAGCTTGCCGGGTTCTCCATTCATCATGTCAGTAAAACCATCAAGGGCCTCGAGTCTGCCGACCCACCTGCCAAGGGAGGCAATGGCAAACAAGGCTCGGAAAACATGGCAAGTTTGGACGAAATTGCACCTTGAGAGGTCCTGATCCTAGTTCTGTTCGAAATATGGCGACTTGGGCGGCCGATGTCGCAAACGTTTGCGAGCACGATGGAGGCCTGGGATCATCTTTAACAAAGTACCTTTTACAAAGTACCATCGTCAGTCAGTCCGTCCTTGATTTCTTGCTCCCCCTTTTTTGGCGAGTCCCTATTGGGAGAATCATGAGAGCCCATGCTTTAAACAGGTTCACAGACTCGGCATGCGCACTTGTTGCCATCATGATTGGCCGTTTGCCCTTTCCTACCAGTTCATCAATTTGCCCCTCCCCCGCCTGGTACGCTGCCGGCCGGTGACGTCGTGTTGCCAGTTTTGATATATGGACCCCCCCCCCCCCCTTCTAGTGCTGTATGCGTACGGCAGCGGCAGCAGAATGAACCCGACAAACGGCCTGTTTCTTGTGACATAATCATCAAAATCGTGCTAGTTTGTATTCGCTTTGAACACGAACAAAACATGCAAAACAGATTCTGCATGTCGCACAGCATACTTCCTTCACAATATGAACCTGTTGCATGTGTGGGGTGCAGTGAGGCTGTCCAAGCCCGCCATGTCCGTGTAAGCCTCCATTCTTGATACCGAGCAGTGTACCAAGCAGAAGCGGGACGGAAAGCGATGCATGTTGTGCCAGCCAAGCAAGCATGTCCTACTTAGTCTTATTATTCAGGTTACCAAGTTACTTTCTGCGGTGCATTTTTCCGTGCCAATCCCCCATGTGTACTCGCACACCACACACACACCCAGAGACGCCTCACTAGCAACTTGGCCACAACTGAATTAGGTATTAGTTGGCGTTTGCTAAAATACCCGCCTTTTGCACACCGCTCCCAAGGACCCTGGGGAATCAGTCCTCAACAACGGAGAAAGGAGTGACAAACTAGCCTCGAGGGGCTGGTGAAACCTTGGGCGACCATCATGGGGTTGCATCCGGCACTCTCCATTCCATGTGTTTTTTTTTTTTTTGGAAAAACTACAAAGCATGGAAAGTAAGATAGTCCACTCTGTGCGAGCGGACCATGCTCACTATCAAGACGTCGCGGAGAGGGCCATGCTGGACAAAGGCAATCACAGTGGCTTGGGGACATGCAAATGCATGACAAGACTACTTGCATTGGACCAGTTCATCGAGCAGCCAAGGAAAAAGAGACATGAGCTGCATTGGAGGGGGCCCGCGGCCCTTGCCTTGTCCAGGTCAGCCAGAAACAAAAGAGGCATGTGTGCGCTGCTTTTACCTCTTCGACTGGGGGCCTAGCCAACGCCACACACACACACACACAGGCAAGGACAGCACAGCATTGTCCCATCAGCTACCCATTTCCAACAAGTTGTACCAAGAACTGCGTTATGATGGCGTGCATGGGGGCTGGCGCAGCTTGGCTCGGGCGTATAGTAGAGTCTTGTACAACGTTGGCACGACATCATCCCCCCAATGTCCGTTTCCAACACATACAAACCACATGGCAGTCGCCCGGCGGATAACCATAACACGTAGGACAACCACGAGTTGTTTCCTTTTTCCCGGGCACACAACATCCTCCCCCGTGTAATTTTGTGTCCTCCCTCGTAAAATCGATGCAGATGCAATCCGCGCTGCGCTTCCTCGTCATCTCATGTAACCCTTCAATGTACGACATCGTGCCGCAGCTTCGCAGCTTGCAGGAAAAGAAAAATCGGCCAGAGAAAAAAGAAAGAAGCTTTCCGAGTAGTGTATGTGATGCACAACAAGCATCAGCCTCGTATCTTGCCGGCTATAGCAAGTCTGGAGAAATCCGGGTACAATAGGTCAGTCAATGGCTTTCATCCAACCTCACATCCGCCAACACGAAAAGAACAAATAAGCGGCGTCGTTTGAGATGAGTCAGAGTTTTCCTATCAAATGTAAAATGGTATCAGGGCCATGCCGCGTAGAAATTGAAAGGAAGATGACAAGAAAAGGAACCGTAAACGCCAGCCATGCAGCGGGCACCCGTCTCTCATGCCCCAAGGTTGATTGATACTGCATCCAAGCCCCCCCCCCCAGAAAGTCGCGAGTGGAGTGTTTGTCATGAAGAAGATATAGAAAAAAAACATGTAAAAGTAGAATGAGACAAGTCAAAAAGGCCATTACGTCTTGACAGCTTTCCACGCTGTTGCGCTCTCCATTTGCAAGCACTTTGCGCCACAAGAGTGCAAAGAAGATGCACGAAAAGGGAGCAACAAGAACCCAGAAATTTAAAAAAAAAAGCAAAGACGCTTGACATCCGGGAACCAAAAAAAAAGCGTCTAGCCAAACACCTTGAGGAACCCATACATGCCCAGACCGCTGAGGACGGGAATCGTCAGGTTGTCGTCCCAGCCAAAAATGTCCACCACCTCGCTCGCCGACGCGACGACGCCCGCGACGACGGACATGACGCCGAGCGCCAGCGAGCCCGTCACGGACCACGCGCTGCGGTCCTCGCCGACCAACGCCGCCGGCAAGGCCAGCACGTTGCGGAACAGGAAGCCGTCGTCGCCCGGCTTCGGGCCAATGGTGGGCACGAGCCAGCCGTAGAAGAAGACGGACGTGGCGACGCCGACGGCAAACGCCGCGGCGGAGCCAGCGAGCGACTTGCCGCGGCGCAGGCGCGGCGTGTAGCGGCCCCAGAGGCGGCCAAACGTGCTCGCCGCCGTGTCGCACCAGCTGAGCAGCAGCACGCTCATGACGGCGACGTCCTTGGGCAGCGCCCACAGCACCGTCCACGCGCCGAGCAGGTACCAGATGACGCCGTTGTAGCCGGCGTACTCGCTCTCGCGCATGAGCGCCCCGAGCGCGCGCACGTACAGCCGGTTGACGGGCGCGAAGCGGTGCCGCAGCAGGTCCGTCGCCGCGACGGGCACGAGCGCCGCCATGAGGTACGGCGCCACCGCGCTCGTCTGCGTGCCCGTCGTGTATAGCCAGACGACGAAGAAGCCGATGGAAACGTGCAGCGCCTTGCGCGGCACCTCGTGCTTGTGCACAAACGTCTTGAAGTGGCGGTGGATCGGGATCAGCCCGAGGGGGCTCGGGCTGCGGCTCAGGTCGCGCCAGCTCCAGCCGAAGCCGCCGCCGCCACCGGGGAGGGGAGGCGCGAGGAAGCCCCCGTTGACGGCCGCGGGGCCGGTTGTGGTGGCGGCGGCCTTGCCGTTGGGCGGTGATGTCGGCGTGGGTTCGGCAATGCGTGGTGTCATGCGCGCGAGCTTGCTGACGTCGACGGGCGACCGGCTGCGCGTGCGCGACTTGCGCTTGCCGGGGGTGCTTTCGGCCTCGGAGGAGGACGAGTCCTGGGTCGTCGTCGCCGCGGCGGTCGTCTGCGAGGGTGTGGGCGGTACGTTGCGGCGGCGCGCGCCGGAGCGCGTGCGCGGGCCCGTGTATTCCTCCTCGACGTCGTCAGAGGGCCCGGCCACGCGCGGCGGCGGCGTGTCGTTGCTGGACGCGGCGGCGGCTTTGCGGCGGAGCGACATGGTGAATGCGATGGGGGGTAGAGGAGAGCAGGCGAGGGGACCGGCGAGGATGCGTCGGAGCGAGGGAAACGTCGATGGCCAGACGAGCAGAGGGCTGGTCAATGTGAGGTTGGTGGTGGTGGTGATACTGTTGGGAGCTTGGCGCGAGGCTGGGCGCGCGTTGCGGACGTCGTGGGAGCGCAGGGCAAAGAGTGACCAAGGCGGTGCTGTCGCGTGACGAGATGTGATGTCGGGACTGACAAATGGCGTGGTGGTCGTGGCGGCGATGGCGTCTTCTCTGGTGGTCATGAGCGCCAGAGTAAAACGAGGCGGAGGAGGGCGTGGAAAGGAGGAGGAAGAGAACTTCTATTGCGATCCGCGTTGAGAGGAAGAGAGAGGTTCAAACAGGGCCAGCCGAGAAAAGTCACGAAAAAAAAAAGTCTCCAAGGCTAAAATATTGATGGCGCGAAAAAGGTCGAGAGAACGGGTTGACGGGCTTTGGGTAGCTGTGCAAAAGGTTTTCCCCTAATCCTGGCTTGGGCCACGCTCCGAAGGTACCGGATGACAGTGGAACCAGCCCGTCCCCAGCTCAGCCGAGCCTCTAGCCAAGCAAGGGTTGAGAAACATGTGACGGGGAAACTGTTGAGATGACAATTATCCAAAAAGCTGGGCTTTTTAAAATGCAGCATGAAATTGTGTAGTGTTTCAATCGCAGCTCAATGTGTCGAACCAGCCGCCTTAGATATACTTACCTCGGTATAGGTTCATCAGAGCCCAGCACTGAGTTGGAATACAGAGTACCTCTATCATGATGTATTAAGGCAGAAAGCTACTGATTAATTATTACAAAAAAAAAACCCTCAACCCCCCCGTAATCCAACAGACGAGCAGGGAAACTCTTTTCCTGCCAACTCATGGTCTTCGCCGGCCCTGCAACTCTTGAAAACTGCTGCCCTCGTGAGCATTTGCGCTTGGGTTTTCAGCTAGGGACCCTGGTGCCCAGTACGTACATTTTTTTGTCGACCCGCACGTGCTGATAAGATAAACATTTTTTGAAGATCGACAGCCGTTACAACTTTTTCTTCATCAGATCGAGCCATACTTTGGCCCTCTCACCACTGCCAATTCTCTGTTTCCCTTTTATATACGTATTCTTACCACTCGGGAACTGGGAATCATCATGGCTCCCGGCAAGGTGCTACCTAAAAAGGACCTCCGGGCCTGGGACAGACTCTCACCTGGCCTGTCGCCCTGGATCCTAGACGCCGTCTCGGCCATGGGTTTTGCGCGCATGACGCCGGTGCAGGCCGCCACCATGCCGCACTTTCTCGGCAACAAGGACGTCGTCGTCGAGGTACGACACGCGACCCCCAGCTCGCACCGCACTGTTCAGCCCGCTAACCCCCTCCCTCCCAGGCCGTCACCGGCTCCGGCAAGACGCTCGCCTTCTTGCTACCCGTCGTCCAGCGCCTCCTCCGACAAGACGAGCCCACGAAGCGGCACCACGTCGGCGCCATTATCGTCTCGCCGACGCGCGAGCTCGCCGCCCAGATCCACACCGTGCTCCTCGCCCTCCTCGAGTTCCACCCGCCCTCGGCCGAGCTCCTGCCCTACCTCGCGCAGGACGACGAGAAGCGGCCGGCGACGGCGGCGCCCGTCGTCGTGCCCCAGCTGCTGGTCGGCGGCACCACGACCGCCGCGCAGGACCTTAGCTACTTTATGCGCCACAGCCCCAACCTCCTCATCGCGTCGCCAGGCCGTCTGGTCGAGCTGCTTTCGTCGCCGCACGTGCACTGCCCGCAGTCGACGTTTGAGTCGCTCGTCCTCGACGAGGCGGACCGCCTGCTCGACCTAGGCTTCAAGCAGGACCTGCAGAGTATCCTGGCCCATCTCCCCAAGCAGCGCCGCACGGGGCTGTTTAGCGCCAGCGTAAGCGAAGCCGTCAGCGAAATCATCCGTGTCGGGTTGCGGAATCCTGTCAAGATTGAGGTCAAGGTCAAGATGAAGGACGGCGGCATCGTCGAGGACCGCAGGACACCCGCCAGTTTACAAATGACCTACATGGTCCAGCCAGCCAGTCGCATGTGGCCGGCTCTTGCGCAATTACTACAAAAACTACCAATCACACCGCAAAGAAGCATCGTCTTCTTGTCCACGTGCGCCGCCGTCGACTACTTTCAACACACACTACCCAAGATCCTCCCCAAGGGTATATCACTAGTACCGCTACATGGCAAGCATCCGGCCAACGTCCGCGAAAAGAACTTCAAGAAATTCCTCAACTCCGTATCCCCAACTCTCCTTCTCACAACCGATCTGGCCGCGCGCGGTCTCGATATCCCTCAAGTCGACCTCGTCGTCCAGGTCGATGCTCCCTCCGACCCCAAAGTCTTTATCCACCGCTGCGGCCGCGCGGGGCGTGCCGGCCGCAAAGGCCTCGCCGTCCTGATGCTGCACCCCGGCCGCGAGGAAGACTACGTACGCTTCCTCGACATCCGCAAGACGCCCATCCTCCCGCTTACGCGGCCCGCCGTGTCCGTATCCGCGTCCGACGCGCAGTCCGCGACCGAGCAGTTCCGCAGCCTGCTGCGCGACGACCGCGCTATCCACGACAAGGCGCAAAAGGCATTTGTCAGCTGGGTGCGCAGCTACAACGGGCACCAGGCGGCGTCCATTTTCCGCACCGCGGACCTCGACTGGGCGGACCTGGGCGCCGCCTGGGGCCTGCTGCGGCTGCCGCGCATGCCCGAGCTCAAGAAGTGGGAGGGCGACAAGTTGCTGGGTGTCGAGGTAGACTGGGACAACTTTGCGTACAAGGAAAAGGCCAGAGAAACGGCGCGCCAGGACGCCCTGGCCGAGGAGCGCAACGGCGCCGCGGCGAACAAGGCGGCCGAGGCGCAGAAGAAACGCAAGAGCAACGCGGCCTGGAGCGGCCGCGAGGAGCAGGCCGAGGTGCGCGAGGTGCGCAGGGAGAAACGCCAAAAGAAGCGCGATGCTGAGCGCTTGGCCAACATGACGCCCGAGGAGAAGAACCAGGACGCGGAGCTGCAGGACCTCATCCGCCAAGTGCGCGAGCAAAACCGCCTCAAGAGGGAGGCTGAGATGGCCACCAAGGTGGCGGACGAGGAGTCGTTTGAGGGATTCGATGACTAGCCATGCATATGAATAAAGAATTGTATATACCCGTGACCGGCTAGAAGTTGTGGTGATGTACACGTAGCCCGCATTCCCCTGGTGCTTGTATTGCTTGTCAAAGTGTCACCGCCGACTTTATGAGCCTCGTTTCGTAGAAGAGGCATCAGACTTTGAGGCGCGAGGCGTTTCTGCAAGTTCAAACGCCGCATCAGCAGCACGACAACGTAGCAGAAGGTTTGACTGAAGTTCCACCCGATTGACCCTTCCATATATTACAGACGAAAAAAGTATGAGATTTGGAAGTTGGCTTGTAGGCACGCCGCTCGTTGTGTTAGTCACGCCCAAGACACATATCCGGCCGGCATGACCTGTATGCAGCCCGAATTTTGAGTGGCTTTTGTTTGGATTTAAACTATAATTCTTAAATGTTCTCAAGCCTATTTTCCCCCCTCTAGCAGCGTGTTAATACGCAGTGTTGATACGCCGCAAGAGAAGGGTCCAGCACTTACAGTGGGGCAAGCCGCCATTAACATGTGTAGAGCATCAATATAGTTACATAAGATAGCAGCGTAGCTAATATAGCTTATAAAGGAATAATAGAAAGTAAAGATAATAAGGAAAATTAGCCTTATATTAAATAAAGCTATAAAAAATAACTAATTAATTTATATATCCTATTTCCTAGCCTTAAGCTATATAATTTAAGTTATAAGATAATACTATATTTTAAAATACTTAAGGTTATTATTTATTTATACTTATTATTAATATAAATAAGATAAGCTTTTTTATTAAAATAGTACTTTATATAATATATTTTTTAATTATTAAATATAAATTAATATAGAATAAAGGAAATAATTATATATAAAAAGTATAATAAAAAGTAGCTATTTATATAAAAAGGTATTTTATAAAAAGAATAGAATAGTATATTTATACTTTTCTTTAGTTTTATAAAGAGTATATTAATATACTATTTAAGTATATATTTTATAATATAAGTAATAATTTAATATAAAAATAAATAAATAATAGAATTATTATTCTTTTTAATAAGTAATTTAAAGTACTTTTTATTTTAATTAATAAATAGATTAGTATTTTTAAATATAAAAAACTACTCTTTATTATATATTATTTTTATATTCTTTATTATTTATTTACTTCTTTTTAGTTATTTACTTTTTTATTTATTAAAAATAATAATAGTTTTTTATTACTTTTTTTTTTTTTATTATTATTAATTATATTAAATTTTTAATAATAGTTTCTTTATATACTAGCTTTATAGCTATTAACTCTTCCTTTTTTACTATTATTAAGGCTTTTATCTTTACTATTATTAATAAAAAGTTCTTTAAAGAGGTAATTATATTTTTAAATACTTAAAAAAAGTCCTTTAAAAAGGTAAATATTAAAAAACCCTTTTTAAAGGCCCCTATACTTTTTACTAAATAAAAAAAGCCTTCTATAAAGGTATATAAGTTATATATTAACTTATATAAAAAAGTATAAACTTATAATAATATTATATATCCTTTTTAATATAGTTATTACTAGATTAGTATAGCTATAGTTATTCTAGCTAATAAGCTAAAGCCTTAAACCTTTATAAGCCTAGTCTTATTATTAATAATATATATACCTACTTTTATTAAGAAGGTTAATAATAAAGATATTAATAATAATAATAATAATAATAATAAAGGTATTAGTATAGCTAAGTTAGCTAAGAAGAAGGTTAAGGTTAAGAATAAGAATAAAGAGGATAAAGATAAAGAGAAAAAGAAAGAAAAGAAAAAGAAGAAAGAAGTATTTATTATACTATACTATTTTTACTATAGTACTTTTACTACTTCTATTAAGATAACTTTTATAAGTTATATAACTTAATTATAATTAGTACTTATATTAATATATATTATAAATATTTACTTTTTTACTTAAGTTAATTAAAATTAATTAATACTTTTTTAGCTTTAAACCCTTATAAAGTAATTAATAAAGGCTAATCTTAAGCTTTACTAAGTAAACCTTTACTTAGAATATATTTAATTTATATTCTTTAATAAAAGGAATAATATATATTATAACTTTATATTAATTAAAAAGATAATATACTTATAGAAATATAAAGATTATATCTATTATAATTATAAATATAAACTATACTTAATTATAATAATCCCTTTTATTTAATATTTAATAATAATATATAAAGATAGCTTTAAGTTTATAAGTTATTTATTACTTACTTTTATTACCCTTTAGTAATACTTACTAATATTCTACTCTCTCTTTTAAAATAAAGTCTTATATTATATAATATTATATATTATTTTTAAAAAATTAAAAAAGAAGAATAGTATATTTAATACTATTATTATTAATATAGTATTAGGTAAGGAAGCTCTTTTTAAGTAAAAAACCTAGGCTTTATACTACTTTAAAGTATTTATTAATAAAGTTATATAGTAAAGCTATTAAAAATTAGTATATATATTATAATAATTAAATAGAATATTTCTTATCCTTAGGTTTTTTAAAAGGTTAGAGATTAAATAATACTTTTTTATTTATATTATACTTTATATTTTATATTAGAATAATTATATTACTTTTTTTAACTATATTTAAAAGCTTTTTTAAATTAATAAGATATTTAAACTCTAGAAAGGCTTAGTAAGGAAAAGCTTTAGTAAGACTATTTATAGGTATTACTTTACTTAGAATAAAGGTAAGTATAAAATGCCTATATCTATATTCTTACTTTAACTATATATTATTAATATTAATATATCTTAATTTAGTTAATATATACTTTTTATTATTAATAATAATATATATTATTTAGGTATTATTATATATTATCTTATATAGAAGAGCTACCTATTTTCCTATTATTATAAAAAGATAGTATATTATAAAAGCCTTTTTTACTAAGCTAGATATACCTAATAATTTAGCTTTTATTATAAATAGTATAATAGTATTTTATTTTATAGCTTTTTATAAAAGAGTTAGGCTTAAGCCTACTCTAGCTAGACTTAGCCTAAGGTTACTATAGGTATACCCCTAGTATACCCCTTTTATATATTATAGTAGATAGATAGACTAGCTTTTCCTTCTCTTTTACTCTATAAAAAAGTTACTACTATTATAACACCTATTTATAAATACCCTAAGGCTAGTCTTTAATAATTAACTCTTTTCTATATTAATATCTTTTTTATTTAGTTAAGAAAAAAGCTAATAAGATAAAAATAATAATAATAAAACTATAACTTAAATAATAGTTATTAATAACTAAGGCTTACTAAGTATTTTTAGCCTAGACTATAATTATAATAGAATAGAATATATTTTTAAAAAAGAAATTATAATAACTATAAAACCTTTTTAATACCTAGACTATAGCTAGCTAAAACCTTTAAGGCTAGATATAATACTCTAATATATATAATTTAAATTAAACCTAATTTAATACCTATAATTATAAAGAACCTTAGTAATTAGGGAACTATATATTACTAGTAAAGCTAGTACTACTAATATTAAATATATAGTAGCTAAAGATCTATAGTAAGTATAAATTATATAAGATAACTAATTAGCTATAAGATAAAAAGATACCTAGAGTTAGTTTAAAAAGGAATTAGTTATAAGATTAATAAGACCTATATATAAGTTAAGCTTAAATTAAGACCTTAAATAAACTTATAGGAATAAGACTATTTTATATAAATTTTAATTAATATTTAAATAGTATTTAAACTTTAATTAAAAGGATAAGTTATTTTCTTTTTAGTTATTATAAAATAAAAAGAGTATTTTTTAAAAAGAAAAAAAAAATAAGCTTTAGTTTTAATAAATAATATAACCTACCTTTTTCCTTTTTTATTTTTCTACTTAATTTAACTTAACTATTATAATTTTAAAGCTTTTATTAAAGAATTACTTAGAAAGAAAATAGAAGCTATTACTAGAAATAAGGCTAAATTATAAAAAAAAAGAGGTATTTTAACTCTTTTATTTTTTTAACCTTTTTTAAAATATCCCCTTATTATACTAATAAAGAATAATATAATCTAGAAAATTAATAATTTCTTTAAAAAGGCTAAAGATAATATATCCCCTTTACTAAATAAAGAAAAAAAAGAAATCTAATAATAGATTTATAAAACTAGGTAAAAAAATACCTTAAAGAAGGAACTTTAATATCTTAAGATTAAGTTAAATAAAGAAAGTTATTTATTATAAAATAGAAGTAATAAAAATAATTACCTTTCTTAAGGTATCTAGATTTAAAATATTATTAAATTACTAAATTAATATAACTTTTAAATCTATAATTAATAAAAAAGGGATTTATAAAAAGCCTTTATAGCTAATCTAAAGAAATTTTATAAAGAATCTTTAAAAATTATCTATACCTAGGAATATATAGACTTAGCCTATTAGGCTAGATAGAATTAATACCTAAATAAGCTATTATTAATTAAGTAGAAAGAATATAATAATAACTAAGATTACTTTATAAAATAAAGTAAAGTCTTATTAAAAGACTTTACTAATCTAGAAATAAATATAATTATTATCTTTAAGTTTACTAAATAAAAGCTAAACTAATACCCTATAGATTTTTATTTATATTTAGATTTATTAAAAAAGAAAATACTAATACTTTTTAAAGCTAAAAGAGTTTAATAATATCTTATAAAACTATAAGAATAATTATAAAGAAAAATTATTAACTATATAAATAAGAACTTAAAAATAAAAAAAAAGGTAATATTAGTTATAACCTAATACTAAGAAAGTAATATATTAAAATAAGAACCTTTAAATTAAAGATTAAAAAAAGGTATTAATAAGAGGTATAAACTAAACTATAAGAATAACTAATAAAATTAAAATAGACTAAAACTAGATTATTAAAAAAGACTACTTATATTATATTAAAAAAAAAGTTTTCTTTATCTTAAGAAAAGAAAGAAATTATTTACTATAAGTATAATAAACCTAAATATATAACCCTTAAATACCTTAAGAATAAAAATACTAATAAACTAAACTTAGGAAAAAGAAACTAGATAGTATAAGTAGTTTTCTTACTACTTTAATCTATATTAACCTTTTAAAACTAAAAATATAAAGCTTAGAAAAAAAGCTATAATTAAAGTTTAAAATAGGCTTAATATAAAAAGAACCTATATAAAAGAAAATAATAATTAAACCTTTTTATATAATAAGTATTTTAACTAATTAAGTAAATACTATTTAGGTTATTTTAAATATAAGGGTAGTTATTAGTCTAATTAGTATTAAGTTAGCTTTATAATTTAATATTTAAAAATTAAAAGTAAAATTATTAAAAATTAAGATAATAAGGGGAGCTTAATTTTAAATAGGTAAGCTTTATAAAATACTAATTACTTTAATAGATTCTAGAAATATTATAAGAACTATTATAATCTAGTATTCTTTATCTTAAGATTTAAATTAAAGAAACTATTAGCTTTTAATTAGAATACTAGGTTTAAAAAACTATAATATCTTTATTAATCTAATCTAATAATTATAGTTCTTTAAAACCTAAAGTATATAAATTATATTAAATAAGCCCTAGTAGTTTAAGAAATAACTATAAACTACTATAGTAGTTTTTATAGTAATTAACTTACTAAAACTACTATTACTTCTAGAAAATAAAAAAGAATTAAAGTTAATACTTTATATAATCCTTTTAAAACTATAGGATTATCTTAATATATTTAATAACTTTAAGGCTAGAATTATCCTTAAGTTTAAGGAGTCTAACTATACTATTAATATAGTAAAAGAATAAATACTATTTTATAGTTTTATCTACCTTTTCTTTTTAAAAAAACTTAAAACCTTATAAAACTTTATTAATAAAGCTTTAAAAAAAAGGTAGATTTACCTTTTAGTAAGCCTTATTAAATCTTCTATATTATTTATTTTTAAAAAAAATAAAAGCCTTTAACTTTATATTAATTATTAAGGTTTAAATAAGGTTATTTAAAAGAACTAATATTTATTACTTTTAACTATTAATATTCTAGACTAAATCTTTAAAGCTAAATACTTTTTAAAAATTATATTAAAAATATATATTATTAAATCTATATTAAAAAAAGTAATAAATAAAAAACTATATTTAATAGTTATTATAAGTATTATAAGTTCTTAATAATATTATTTAGATTAACTAATATACTAATAATATTTTAAAACTATATTTACTAAGTAGTAAATAAACTATTAGATTATATTTATATTATTTACTTTAATAATATCTTAATTTTTTTAAAAACTAAAGAAAAATATATTAAATATTTAAAATTAGTTTTAAAAAAACTATATACTACTAAACTATATATTAAGCTTTTAAAATATAAGTTTTATTAATTAAAAATTAAATTCTTAAGATTCTTACTTTTAGAATAAAGAATTTAAATAGATCTTATAAAAGTAAAAATAATCTAAGAATAGCCTAAAATAAAGATATTTTAAAAAATCTAAGTATTTCTAGGATTTTATAATTTCTATTAGTAATTTATTAATTAATATTTAGCTATAATTCTTTTACTTATAAGTTATTTAAAAGGTATAATAAATAGGAAAAAGCTTAGAAAAGTAAATATAGGTAAAGTTAATTAAAAAGTATTTTAATAGCTTAAAGAAGTATTTTAAAGTATATTACTATTAAAGAACTATAAGGTTAGAAAACTAATTTAACTTAAGACTAATATATTTAAAGATATAGTATTAAGAATAGTATCTTAAATAAATAAAAAAGGGAAATACTATTTTTTTACTTTTTAGTCTTAAAAACTAATAAATATAGAATAAAATTATACTATTAAAAATTAAGAAATATTAATAATTATAAAGAGTTTTAAGTATTAATAATAATACCTTAATAAGACTAATATACTAGTAAAAGTCTTAATAGACTATTTAAATTTCTAAATATTTATAAATACTTTATAACTTAATAGTAAATAGGCTAAATAGTATATATTTTTAATACTATTTAGCTTTATAGTAAAATATTATATAAAGAAAGGTAATCTAGTTAATACCTTAAGTTACTAACCTAATTATATTTTAAAGAATAGTCTAGATATAAGTCTAATAGATAATCTTAAAAAGAAAATAGTATTTATTATTATAATTAATACTTAAACTATAAAAAGCTAGGTAGAACTAGTCTAACTTAGAAATAAAGAGGATATAAAAGACCTAGGTAGTATACTAATATTAAGTAATATACCTATAGGTTAAATATAAGGTATAGCCTTATAAGACTTAAACCTAATTTAATAGAAATTTAATAGGCTAGGTATAGAAGTACTTACTATAGTTATAAATATATATTACTATAAAATAAAGGAAATAAATTTAAAAGTATCTATTCTTAAAGCTTAAAAGGTAGACTAAATATACTAATAATATTTTTAAAAAACTTAATAATTAAAAGGCTAGTAAGTTAAAAGTAATTTACTATTATACTATAAAGATAAGATTTATATTCTTAAGAATATAAAGCTTATTAATAGGCTTTTATAATTATATTATAATAATCTATTTATAAGATATTTTAGTATAAATAGAATAAATAATATTTTTTAATAAAACTTTTATTAAGAGTATATAAATTATAATATAAAAAACTATATTACTATATATACTACTTATTAGCTAGTAGTAATAAAATAATATAAGCTATATAGTATACTTATATTATTATTAATACTAAGTTAATTATAGGTAAAGCTAAGTATAGATTTTATTACTAGCTTATTACTAGTTTATTTTAAAAATAAAGAAAAGGACTTTATTCTTATTATTATTAACTATTATATAAAGTATTTACTCTTCTTTATAGTCTTTTATATAATAAAGGCTATTAACTTAATAAAGTTATTCTATATATAGGTAGAATTAATATTTAATACTCTAGATAGTATTATTTTAAAATATAGTATACTATTTACTAGTAATTTTTAGGTAGAACTATACTATATAATATATATTTATTAATAATTATTTACTACTTTCTATCTTTAAATAGATAGATAAATAGAATAAATAAATTAAATATTAAAATACTATTTATATTATTTTTTAATAAAAATATAATATAATTAACTAAGGCTACTATATATAGCTTAATATATATATAATAATATTATAAATATTATAACTAAGAATAGTCTAGCTTTTTTACTTATAGGTTTCTATCTTAAGATATATATATAAGTTAAGGTTAACTTACCTAAGAAGGAACTACTAGAACCTAGAACCTAGGTCTAGAAACTATAAAAAGTATAAAATAAAATAACTTAATATTAAAAAGTAATAATAATATATTAGAATTAATATTATAATATAAAGTACTAGTTATTAGAACTTAAGAAAGGAGATTTAATTATACTTTTTATAAAGAACTTTTAAGTTAAAATAACTTAAAAAAAACTAGCCTTATACTAAATTAAACTACTATATATATTAAATAAAATAGGTTTATAAGCTTACTAGCTTATAATACCTAGATAATATAAATATCTATATAATATATTCTATATTAGCCTATTAAAGCCTTAGAAAGGGGGTAATATTAAATTACTACTAATACTAGATCTTAAAGATTTTAAAGATAAGTAAAAAGTAAAGAATATTATAAATAGCTATAGGTAAAGAAAGATCTAATTATTTTTAGTTAAGTAGAAAAGATAGCCTATTAAATATAATAAATAAGTATAAAAAGAAAATATAGCTAATATATAAATAAGTATTAAAGAATATAAGACTTAAAATAGTCTTAAAAATATACTTAAAAAGAAAGGATATTTAAAAAAAGGTTATATTAATAACTACTAAAAGAATAAAAGACTCTTATAAAATAATACTAGTTATATAATAAAATAGAAAAATAAAAAATAGATAGAAGTCTTAAATTATATTCTACTTATTATAAAGGAATATTATAAATATTAAATATATTTTCTTTAAACTTCTAGGCTTACTTAAAAAAAGAGAGTAATAAAATATATAAGTAGTAACTTTAAAAAGTAACCTTTATACTTAACTAGGGGTTATAATTATTATTAATTAAAGTTAACTTTAATAAAGAAAGTTTATTATTAACTTAAACTATAACTATATTATATATATTTATTAGATTATTATACTTAATATAGAAATCCTATTAATAAAAAGAATAGTTAGCTATAAGTCTAAAAAGGTTATAAAAGAAAGTATATACCTATAAGAATTTCTTTATTATTATTAAATTATATATTAAGTTATACTAATTTTTAATTATATTAAAAGTATATATTAAATTAAAACTAAGCTAGGCTAAAGCCTAATATACCTTAAAAGATAAAAGATATTTATTATTATTATTTATTACTTTATACTAGTATTAGCCTAGGTCTAAGAAATAAATAAACTAAGTATAGTCTATTAATATCTTATAGGGATTCTAAGAAAAAGAAAAGATATTAGTATTAAGATAGATTTAAATATTAAACTATTAATATATAGGTTAATAACTAATATATATAATACTATAGTATATATATTAGGATATTTTAGCTATAGACTAGTAGTATTTTATAAAAAAATATTATTTAAGAAGATAGTCTAAAATAAGCTTATATTAATACTTTATTAAAGAATAAAAAATATAATATATATAGAAAGTATTAATTATATAAGTATTAGGTATAGTATTAATTAGTTTATTAAATAAATTAAGTATACCTTCCTTACTATCTATATTATCTACCTACTCCTTCTTAAAAGACTAGTTATAAGTATTAATATAGTCTATATTATTATTATTATTATTTTTAATAATAGTATTTTTAATATTTATATTTAATTTATTAAGATTAATAATAAAGATAATTAAAATAACTAGCTAAAAGAGTTATAAATAGAGTATAAAGTTATAATTATTAAGAAAAATATAATATAACTTTATAACTATAAAATTCTTTACTTTAAAAGCTAGACTTAAGGTAGATAGTACTAACTAAAAGCTTAAGAAATCTTCTATAAAGTAAACTTATAGTATAGTCTTAGAGTTTTTAGGCTAGAGAAAAAAGGGAATAGGTTAATAATATCTACTAAGATAGGAAAATAAATAAAGATTAAACTATTATAATAGTATAAAGTTATACCTATATACTTTAATATATAATATTATTCTAAGCTAGGTAGTTTATAAGGTTTTTAAATTAACTATATAATAAGCTTAACTAAGGTAAGATTAAGAATATCTAATTTAATAAAGTAGCTATTATATTAACTTAACTTAGTAATAATAAGAATATAAGCTAATAAGCTATTTAAGCTAAAGTAGTTAGTCTAACTATAATAACTTATTATAAGCTTTATAATACTTAATAAAGGCTTATTAATAACTTAAAAGGAATAGGAGATTAGTATTATTATTTAATAATAACTATAGGTAATACTATATAGTTTAGAAATACCTTATCTTAAGTATATTTATTTTAAAAAGAAGATATAATAAGTTAAAAAGAATATAAAGATAAAGATAATATAAGTAAAGAATATAAAGGATAATAAAAAGAGAACTTATTTTAAAAATAACTTAAAGAATATTTATATTATTTTATTAATTATTTACTAGTTAATAATTATTAGCTAATAATTATAATACTTATATAAATTAAATATACTATATTTATAAAATAAATCTATTATTAAGGTATAAGTATAATTTATAATAAATAAGAAAGTAATATAGGGGCTAAGAAGATAGTACCTAGAAAAATACCTTTTAAAAGGGGAGGTAATTATAATACTTTAATATATATAATTTAAATTAAACCTAATTTAATACCTATAATTATAAAAAACCTTAATAATTAAAGAACTATATACTATTAATAAAGCTAGTATTACTAATATTAGATATATAGTAGCTAAGGATTTATAGTAAGTATAAATTATATAAGATAACTAATTAGCTATAAGATAAAGGGGTACCTAAAGTTAGCCTAAAAAGGAATTAGTTATAAGATTAGTAAGACCTATATATAAATTAAGCCTAAATTAAGACCCTAAGTAGACCTATAGGAATAGGACTATTTTATATAAGTTTTAATTAGTATTTAAATAGTATTTAAACTCTAATTAAAAGAATAGGTTATCCTCCTTTTAGTTATTATAAAATAAGGGGAGTATTTCCTAGAAGGAAAAAAGGGATAAGCTTTAGTCTTAATAAGTAATATAACCTACCTTTTTCCCTTCCTACTTTTCTACCTAATCTAACCTAACTATTATACTAGATAATAGTACTAAGAAGTACCCCTTTCTTAGCTAACCTATTTATAGTTTAGTAAAAGCCTTTACTTATAAAAGAGAAGTTTAATAGTAATCTTAAGGTATTTATAGAATAAAAGTAAGCTATAATATATAAGCTAAAGACTAATATAGACTTTATTAGCCCCTTAAAGTCTTAATTTATATATATTTAAATAAACCTTAATATTATATTATAATTAAAGGTTATTATATATTTTAAAGTAAGTAGCCTTTAAAGTATAATAAACCTATATAAATTCTTAAAATACTTTAAAATAATATTTAATAACCTTTATTAATAGTCTATAATAATAATAAACCTTAATATAATCTTATAAGGTAATAAAAAGTCTTTTAACTACTATTATATATACTTTAAATAAAAGTTAGCTTTAGTTAATAGCCTTATATAGTTAAATAAGGTTAAGCTAAGTAAACTCTACCTTATACTATTAGTTATAATAAAGATACTTATAATTAGCTATAATATCTTTTAAATAAATTATAATAATATAATCTAGATATTTTAAGAGATAGTAATTAACCTTAAATTATATAGAATTAAGAAGTAATATTAAGCTAGACTATAATAAAGACTATAAAGGTAGTATATAGATTATAAAGAGGATATTTAAATAATAAGTATCTATACTTTTAAAATTAAACTAGCTACTAATAGTATAACTTTAAGTAGTATATAGTCTAGAAAGTATATTATATAGGTATTTAAGATAGTATTTAATATATACTAAGAAGTAAGGTAATACCTTTATTATAAAAGGATAGGCTATATAATTATAGCTTATAGGCTTAAGCTAGCTAGACTCTTAATATTAGTTTATATAAGTAGTATTTTTATAAAGAATTAGTTTAATAGCTTAAGAAAAGAGGATACTTAAGAATAAGTCTTTTTTTAAGTATATTAGTTATAATAAAAGGTTAAAAAAGAATAAATAAATAAAATAAAGTAGTTTAAAAAAAGATAGCTAAATAAATAAATACTAAACTATTCCTTATTCTTACTATTCTAAAGGTATATATACTAATAAGTATCTTTATTAACTTAGACTATAAATATTATAAAATAATATAAAAAGGGGTAGTAAATAGGCTATACTTTAAAAAAATCTTATTATTAATTAAGTAAGGGATTAAGCTAGCTATAAGGAAAGAAATATTAAAGTTTATAATATTTAATATAATAAAGATTAAAGTAGATATTAATAGCTAGGTATTCCTAATCTTACTCTATATAATACCTATATTATTAAGGCTAATAATACTTAGATTATTTTAACTTATTTACTATAAGCTAGTAATAAATATAGAAGAAGGCTTTATTTACTTTAAAATAAAGCTATATTAGAAAATATATATAAAGGATTATAGAAAGAATAAGAAAGGCTTAGTATTACTTAATAAAAACTAGTTTTATTACTAGCTTAAAGTAGACTTTAAAGAATATTATAAGGTAATATAGATTATATTAATAAGTATTTATAAGATTAATACTATTCTTTATTAAAAGCTAGTTAAGGAATAAATAGTCTTTTAATAATATAAAGAGTTTAAAGACTTTTTCTAGAAAAAGGATATAATAGTATTACTATCTTACTAAAAAGGGTTTAATTATAAGATTAAGATTAAAACTAAGCTAAATAGTATATTAGAATAGCTATTATATAACTATCTTTATTATATATTTTAAGACTAGTTATTAAAACTATAGAAGTAGTTAATATCTTTACTAAATAAAGGCTAGATAAAAGTAAGTTTATCCTTAGCTATAATACTAATATTTTTAATAAAGAAGTTAAATAAAAGGTAATACTTCTATATAGACTATAAAGGGCTTAATATAATCTTAAAAGATAATAAATACCTACTTTTACTTATTAAGAAGATACTATAAGCCTTTTTAATAGTAAAGTAGTATATAAAGCTTAATATCTATTTAGTATTTTATAGACTATAGATAAAGATAGGATTTAAAAAGTTTATAGCTTTTTAGACCTAGTTTAGTCTTTTTAAGTAGCTTATATACCTTTTTAGTCTTTTTAAAGTATTAATAATATTCTAATAATATATTAACTATATACTAAGTAACTCCTTTAATAAATATATAATAGCTTACCTTAATAATATCCTAATCTATACCTTAAAGTCTTTATAAAACTATAAAAAGAAAATATAAGTAATTTTAGGCTACTTTAAGGATATTAGTCTTTATATAGACTTAATAAAGTATAACTTCTTTATAAAAATAGTAAAATACTTAAGATTTATTATATAGGTAAGGGTTTTACTAAAGCTAAACCTAGAGAAAATATATATAATTTATAATTAAGAGGTATTTACTTTAATAAAAAAGGTTTAAAACTTTAATAAATTTATAAATTTTTATTATAACTTTATTCTAGACTTCTTAACTATATAAAAACTATTTACTTAGTTAATAAAGAAAGGTATACTATTTATATAGAATAAAGAGAAGGTAACTATATTTAAGATATTAAAATTATTATTTTTATTAAGTTTATACTTAAGCCTTTAAGACTTAATAAGAAAGATACTAATAAAACTAAATACCTTTAATATAAGATTAAATAGCTACTTATTATAAGTTAATAAAGATAAAGTCTTTTAACTAATAGCTTATTACTTTATTAAACTATTAATTATAAAATAGAATTATATAATTTATAATAAGGAGTTTTTAGTAGTTATTATATACCTTAAAGTATAAAAGCCTAAGCTTTAAAAGTAAAAAAACCCCTCTATAATTTTAACTAATTATAAAAACCTTAAGTACTTTATAAAGCTATACTTACTATTAGAATAATAAACTAAGTAGGTAGAGTTCCTTTCTTAGTTTTAATTCTAGCTATATTACTAACCTAAACTACTAATATAATAACTAAATACCTTTAGCTAGTAAGAAGTATATAAGGATAACCTAGAAAGGCCTTTAAAGGAGATTATAAAGCTAATTAATATTATAATAATTATAGTAATAAGTATAAGTAAATAATACTTATTACTATTCTTAAACCTAAAGTTTTTAGTATAATAAGAAGATAGTATAATAGTAAACCTAAGCTACCTTATTAAGCTAATAACTATATACTAAGGTATTTAGTCTTTTTTAAAAAAGGCTAAAACTTATAAGTAAGTTATAAATTATACTATTTTTACTTACTAAAGGCTCTAGTTTAGGGGCTACCTATAGATTCTAAGCTAAGAACTACTAATAACTACTTTAATAAAGAAGGTATACTCTTTACTTATAATAGTATACCTAGGAAAGAATACTATATTCTTATTACTTATATAGAATTACTATTAGTCTAGAATATCTTAAGATATTATATATTATATTTAGAATTATAAGTATTTTAAGGTATATAAGTTAAGAAAACTATATTAAAGACTTTTATAGCTAATTCTTATTAAAAAGTAGTATTAATAATAAATCTTAATTAACTTTATAATAAACCTATTAATTTAAAAAAAAGGCTAGCTATATTTCCTAATAGTAATTACTAACTAACTATTAAAGTATATCTAGTTTAAGGTAATAAGCTTTATAATAGTAAAAAACTATATAATATAGTTCTTTTTATATTAATAATACTTTTATAGATTCTTTAACTAAATTATAAATAATAAAGAATTAAACTAGGTTAATAAGTTTTAAAGAATATTATATTACCTAACTAGTACTAAGTAGCTTTTATTAATAGCCTTTTACCTTTAAATAGATAATAAGATAAAGTAAATAAACTAGGAAGTATAAATAGTATTTTATATACTAGTTATATACTCTTAATATAACTAACCTACCTAGTTATTAATAGCCTAATTTATACTTAATAACTAAGACTTATTTATTATAAGTTTTAGCCTAAATTATAAGCTAGTTATATAGCTTATAATAAGGCTATTAATACCTTTTAAGTCCTTTATAGAAAGGGTAAAGGTATTTCTTAAATATATTAAGAAGGGTTTAGAGCTAGCCTAGGCTATAATTATATATACCTAGTAATAAGTTAAAGAGGCTATAAATAACTCTTAGTACTTAATAAAATACTTCTAAAAAAGGGATAAAATATAACTTTCTTTATATAATATTATAATAATATAGCTAAATAAAAAACTTAATTAGGTCTAGGTAAAATATATAGTAATAATAGTTTTAATACTACTAATAATAACCTTTAATATATTAAAAAACCTTTATAAGATATTCTATATTAATCTTATTAAATAGGCTATAAATAATCCCCTTTTATCCTAATTATAAAATAACTAAGCCCCTAAGCTAGTATTAGTTAAAGATAGGCTAAGCCTAAAGCTAACCTAAAAATATACTATTAAAGAAATTTTATATATTTATTACCTACTAGGATAAGGCTATAGAAAAAAGGTACTTATTAAATAAGTAAGATATTAAGACTTAACTTAAAAACCTTTAAAGGTATTATAAAATAATATTATACTTACTAGGTTTAAAGAATAATAAGGTAATACTTAAAATAATAATAAACTATATATAGCCTATTTATAAAAGATTAAATAAGTATAGTTTACTAACTAATAATTAAGGCTATAATAGGTATAGTATTAGAATATAGTACCTATATAAGTAAAGTAGGGTATTATATTAAGGATAAAGGAGACTTATAAGATAATAAGAAGTAGTAATTCTTTTATTCCTAAGGAAGTATAACTCTATACTTATAGCCTTACTAGGTCCTTACTAAGCCTTTTAGTATATATAACCTAGGCTATTAAAGGTTATTAATAAAAATAAAAAAATAATATTAAAAATATAAACTATAGGTATATTAGTATTATATTAAGGTTATAATAAACTAGCTAGGTATAATAAAAAAAAAAAAAGAAAAAGAAAAAATATAAAAATATAAGATTAAGGGTATATTAATACTATATTATTTTAAAAATATAATTATATAATAATAAAGTAAAGAAGAAAAGATAATATAATATACTTATATTTATAATATAAAGTCTAGAAGCTTTTTATTATTATTATTAAAATCTTTAATAATAACTACTAGATTAAAAGAGGGAAGGGTAATAGTACTATTAGCTAGGTTATAAGGTAGTAATAAAGAAGAAAGGGGGTATACCTAGATAAGTAATATTTATTATAACCAATAGGGTATATATAGGGTAAGAGGTAAAGTTATTATATTATATAACTTCTATCTAGTTATATAGTATAGGTAAGTACTAGATATACTAGGTAATAGGAGATTATTCTTCTAGCTTCTAAGCTACCTATTATTACTCCTACTTAATCTATATTAACTAGGAAAAATAACTAATAGAATAAAATAATAATTATAAGGAATAAAATAATAACTATAAGGAAAAGTAGTAACTACTATAACTACTATAATATACTATAATAATAGCCTAATTCTCCTACTTACTAATAAGTATAATAGTACCTATTAGTATATATAAGTTACCTTTTTCTTCTAAGTATAAAGTAGCTTATAATTATATAAGGGGCCTTACTACTATATTAGGGGCTTTATAACTACTATATTTTCTACTTTTTACTTATAAGGTAATTTAACTTAAAAACCTATATAAATGAATTTTATAGAAAATAAAAGTTATACTATAAACTATATTTAATAAAGATACCTTATCCTAAAAGCTATAGAATATATAAAGGACTACTAGCTAAGGTATACTAAGTACTATACTAGTACTAAGTATACTATACTAATACTATACTAGTACTAAGTATACTATATTAATACTATACTAATACTATACTAATACTATACTAGTATTAAGTATACTAATTAACTATAATAGTCCTAAAAGTAATAGAATAGTAGTAAACTTATAAAGGCTTAGGCTTTTATAAGATTATAGCTATAAGAGAGCCTTAATAGCTATAAGACCTATAAAGCCTTATAACTTATAACTATAGAAAGCTTACTATAATACCTTTAGAAGGTAATACCTTAAAGGCTTAGTATTAGTTAGCCTATAATAGCCCTAGAAGTAATAAAATAGTAGTAGATAAAGAGCTTACTAGCTTTTAAAAGGTAATACCTTAAAGGCTAGTATTAATAAAGGTATTAATAAAAAACTAGCTAGCCTTTAGAAGGTAATACCTTAAAGGTTAATACTAATAAAGGTATTAATAAAGAGCTAGCTAGCCTTTAAAAGGTAATACCTTAAAGGCTAATACTAATAAAGATATTAATAAAAAGCTAACTAGCCTTTAGAAGGTAATACCTTAAAGGCTAGTATTAATAGTATTAATAAAGAGCCTATTATAATACCTATAGAAAATAATACCTTAAAAGTATAAAGCTAATTAACTATAATATTTATAGAATAGCTTTAATAGGTAATACTTTAAAGACTAAAAGCTTTAAGAGTATAATACTTTTAGAATAGACTTCTAGAAAATTATAGCTTAGAAGGTATTTAGTATAGTTCTAAGTAATACTTATACTTATAAAAAGCTAGCTTTAATAGTAGTTTAGTTATAATATTAGTAATATTCTTAATACTTAGAATTTAACTAAAGCTTAATTAGTATAATATATTTTTATTATATAACTAATAGTATTAGATATCTATATACTTTATATAGGGGTATTCTTAAATACTAGAAGCTTAAGTAATAGTATTAGAGTTATTAGCTTAAATAGTAGTCTTAGTATAGGTAGGCTTTTTCTTAAGGGTTTTTATAATAATATAATAAAGCTATTAAATCTAGATAGCTTCCTAGGCTATATTATACTAGAAGATATACTCTACTTTAGTAGTTAAGTATATAATAATATTCTATAGCTTTAAGTATTAGGATATAATACTACTTTTTAAGGTAATAATAAAGTTATTAATAGATTTATATATTTATTAATAATTAATATAATTAATATTATAATAAACTTAAGGTTCTTTATTAGGTCTTATAAAAATAAGTTTATAGTTAGTAGTATTTTTAATATATTATAAAAGCTATTTTAAGTTAATAATATATTCTATTAGTAAAATAGCTATAAATCTATAATAATAGCTAATAGTAAAGTAGATATTAAGCCTAAAGTAGTTAGAAAGATAAATTAAGCCTTTATAGGTCTTAGTATATTAGCTATTCTTAATAGTTAGCTATTATTTAATACTTTTAATAATAAGACTTATTAGTAGGTTATAAGGTTTATAGTTAAAAAGGCTAGCTTCTTTTAAAATGGCTTTAGTATATCTACTTTAAAAGAGGGTAAAGATTCTTATATATTAGTCTTAATAGATATTAATACTAAGATAATAGCTAATAAGACCTATATCTATTATCTTATAGGTATTTAATAGGGCTTTTTTAATCTTTATAATAATAACCTTATTTATATTAATAATAAGAAAATTATTAATATAAACTATAATAATTAAGTTATCTTTATAAATAAATAGGGAATAATTAAGCTATATAGGCTTAAAACTAAGACTTTAAAGTATTTTATAAAGGGTTATATATTAAATCTATAGGGCTTACTTTAGCCTATATAAAGACTTTAATAGCTTTTATACTTTCTTAAGGTATTCTTTTTTATATTCTTTAGGTATTTTAATATAGACTTTAATATCTATAGAACTATAAAGAAAAGTAATCTTAATATTTATTTACTTAACCTTAAAGTCTAAGGTAGCTATAATTACTAATAGTAAGTATAGTATTAAAATTTTTAGTATACTTATAAATATTTTATAGTAATTAAGTCTTTTATATTAATTAAAGCCTTTTACTATATATTAGGATTTCTAGTAAATAACCTTATTATTAATACCTCTTTTAAGTTTATATACTTATTTACCTAGAAAGATAGTCTTATTTTTAGGCCTATTAACTATAATTATAATATAGTTCTTTATTAAAAAGTTATACTTATTTACTATTAAGCCTTTTTACTTTTATAAGTTAGGGTAAAGAATAGCTTACTTATATATTATAAGTTCTTTATTATAGATAAGGTTACTAAATATAATAAGGTTTATTATATTATTAAGATTAGAATAAAGTATATATTAATAGTTTTAAGATATTAAGATTAATTTAATTAGAATTTTAATCTATATTATAAGTCTTTTTTCTTACTTAATAATATTACTTAAAACTAAGAATAAAGGTATTTTAAAGAGGTTAAATAGTATCTTATTAATATTAATAGTAAAAATAGAATATAAGATTAATTAAATATTTAGTAATATTAGTTTAAATTTATTATTATTTAATATATATAGATAGCTAATAAAGTTATTATTATTAGCTAGGTTATAGATATTATTATTATTATTAATAATTCCTAATATTATTAATATAAAGAATATAGAAAGTATTATTTATTTAGGCTTTATAGTTAAGATAGTAGGTATATTATAGTACTTTACTATAAAGCTCTTATTAGTAAATAAGTTATAAGTAATTAAAGTAATTTCTATATATTCTTATCTCCTACTAATTACTTATTAACCTAAAGAGTAGTATATAGTTTTACTTTTATAACTTAAGATAGAGTTATTCTACTAAAAAAGGTTATATTTAAAATCTTTAAATAACTAGTTAGGTTATTCTTAGAAGATAATATTATTAATAACTACTAATTTATTAAGTTTATTAATATTTAAGATAATATAGTTAGTTTAGCTTTTATATCTAATTAGAATATATAGGATAGTTTTAAAAACTATTTTTAGAATATAATAAGAGGTTTTTTATTACTTATAACTATTTATAATTTATAAATAACTAAAGTTAGGTTTATCTTTAAACTATAATTTATAAGGAGTTATTAGTTTATTATTCTTTATTATAAGGGTATACTATTAGAAAGTAATATAGGCCTATACTATAACTAGTTAAAATTTAATTAGTATTTTTAATTAATATATAATAAGAAAAAGCTTATTTTATAGTATTTTATTCTTAACCTTAATAATACTATTTTATTAATATTAATTAGTAATAGAATACTATAGGTATATACTTAAAGAAATATAAGAGTTTTTAAACTAGGTTATAATATTCTCCTCTCTTTAATTTAACTAAATAAAGTAATATTTATATTTTAAATATTCTTATATCTTTAAAAAATTTAATATTATATTAAATAGCTAAGATTTCTTTTTAATAAAGAATAGCTAATATATTCTAATATAATTATTAATAATAATAACCTAGTATTAATCTTTTTTTTAAAAGGTAGGTAAGGTATTAATAATATTAGTATAAAAGCTTTTAAAAAAATATATTCCTTTTTATAATAAATAAATATAAAGGCTTTCTTTTTATCTTCTTATAAGATAGTTAATATAATATTTATACTAATTAATAGGTTTTATATTAATAAAGATAGAAATAAGTTTAATAATATTCTATTCCCCTAAATATTTAAGTTAATTATATTATAATTTATACCTTAGGTTATTTATTATATAGGTTAATATATTAATACTTAAAGTAATATAGTTAACTATATAGACTTTAGTAGTCTATTAAGTAATAAGAATAATCTTTTAATTTTTTATTATAATTATTCTTTCTTTATTAAAAACTATAATAATATTCTTTACTATTAGGTAGCTAATAAAGAGTAGGCTTATTAAGGTACCTTCTTATAGAATACTATTATATAATTTTAAGGTAGTTTTAAAGCTTTTTATAGTAATAATAGCTATTTTATAAATAATAGGTTTTAAAATAATACTAATAAGATTTTAAATACTAAGGCTTAAGTAAAAGAATAGGTTCTTTATAAGTTCTTTATAACTTAAGATATAGCTAGATATACTAAAGTTAAGTAGTATTAGTTTTTAATATAATATTATAAAAAGACTAAAATTTTATTTAGATTTAATACCTATAAGAATACTATCTACTTTAAATTAACTAAAGTATTATAAACTTTAAAAAATAATAAAAGTAAGTTAAGCTAGTTTAAAGTCTATAAAAAGACTTATATACTATTTAAAGCTAACTTTCTTATACTTATACTTACTATTATATTTTTTAGTTAAGTATTAATACTTTCTATTTTATTAAAATAAAGAGGATAGGTTTATTAAATAGAGTTTAAGGTATAACTTTTAGTATTACTTATTAGAATAACCTAAAAGCTTATAAAAGGAATAAAAATACCTAATAGTATTAAGTTTTATTATATTATAAAAAGAATACTTTTTAATAGCTATTATAATAACTAAAATAACTTATTATTTAGACTTTTTATTATTTTATTATTTAAATTTAATAAGGTTAGTTATAATTATAATTACCTATATAAATATAGTTATAAAAGCTATAATAATATTATTAGTTTATTTTAAAATAAGATAAAAGGTTATTTTAATAGTATAGAAGTTAAACTTTTTATTAAGATTATTAATAAAAAGGTATATTATTAAAACCTTAAAGACTTTAAAATCTTTATTAAAAGATTACTACTTAGCTTAAGTATTAATAAGTATTATAGTAAGTTTCTTAATAAATCTATATTAAATAAAGGTTAATATTAAAAAATAGTTAGTTATAGTTTAGAAAATAATAATACCTTTTAGTTTAAAATACTTCTTTAAGGCTATAATTATATCTAATATTATAACTTTATTCTTAATAAAGCTATAAGTATATTCTTTAAGGCTTATATTAATAAGAGTAATAATATAGACTTAGTTTTATATCTATTCCTAGATAAGATTCTTTATAGTCTTATTACTATAAGTCTTAATTAAGATAAAGCTATTTCCTTAGCCTTTTAATAGTAATCTATTAAGATTATTAAGTCTTAATATATTAATTATCTTTAATTTCTATTTAACCTAGTTACTTTTAAATTTAAGCTTTAAGATATTTAATACCTCTTTTAATATTAAAGATATAATACTAGATAATAGAGTAGGTAATAAAGCTATAAAAAGATTTTAGCTTATATATAAGAGTTAAGTTACTAATAATATTATTTATTAAGAGAGTAGAATTTTAAAATAATAAAGAGGATAATAAGTTAAATATATAGTCTTTCTTTTTAAACTAAATACCTTATATTTATTTAAAAATAAAAAGTATTTAAATAAGTAATAAGAAATTCTTTTTATTAAATAAGTAGTTACTATATACCTTTTATAGTAATTAAGACTATAGATTATAATAAATAATTTAATAAATATATTTAAAACTATAGATTATAGTAAGTAATTTAATAAGTATATTTATTTAAAGGCTATAATTATACTAAGTAAATTTATATTATAATATATATAAAATAAGTATATAAAGTCTATATATAAATTACTAGGTAGGGTATAGTAGTAAAATTTCTTTTTCTTTATATAGAATTTTTATAGTAAATAGACTTATTAAATATATTCTAGATTAGCTAGAGTTTAAAGTCTTTCCTTTTTCTATATATAAGGAGTTATAAATTTCTTAAGTTTTATAGTAAATATTAGTTTATATAGATAATAAGTAAATTTAGTAAGAAATTAATACTTTCTTTTATTTTATTAGTAGCTTTTATAATATAAGTATTATTAGGCTTATAACCTATTATAACTAATAGGGTATATATAGGGTATATATAGGGTAAGAAGTAAAGTTATTATATTATATAACTTCTATTTAGTTATATAGTATAGGTAAGTGCTAGATATACTAGGTAATAGGAGATTGTTCTTCTAGCTTCTAAGCTGCTTATTATCAATATTAAGTAATTATTAGGTATAGGAGAGTAATAATAGAAGGGGGAATAATAATAATATAAGTATAAATAAAAGTAAAAGTAATAATAATATAAATAAGAATAGTATAAGTTATTATAATAGTAATAATAATAGCTATTAAACTAATAGTATAAAGAATAGTTATAATCTAAGTTATAATACTTAATAGCTTAGTAGCTAGGTATTAAGGAGGTAGCTAGGTACTATAATATTACTAGGATAGTATTATTAATAGCCTTCTAGTATATAGCCTAAGCCTATATTATTCCTTACTAAGATATAAGTAGTAAATTAAAAGGAAAGTATATATATTTACTATAAATATAATAAAGTTTTAATTAATCTAACCTAATACTATATAAATAAGGCTATTAAAGCTATTACTAGTATAGTAGCCTTAGGGTACTATTACTATTATAGTATTAGTAATTAGAGTAATAACTAGTATAATACCTAAGGTACTAGGTAAGGGTAGGGTATTAGTTAGGTTTATATAGGTATTAGCTAGAGTACTAGTAAAATAGTCTTAAGTATATACCTATATAGCTATTAGAACTATATATTTATACCTTTTAGTATATATAGTATAAATTACTAATATTATAATAGCCTTATTATTATTAATAAGTATTACTAGAGTATATATATACCTATATAGGTTAAGACTATTTATAAATAGGATAGGCTTCTAAATATAGAACTAATAGCTTATAATATAGGTAGTATACTTACTATTAATATTTATAATATAATTTAATACTATTATTTAGTATAAGTATAAGAAATATATAATATATAGGAAGTTTAGCTTATTATTAGATTAGTACTCTTTATTATTAGAATTACCTTATAAGGTATAGTTATAAATTATTTAATAGCCTTTTTTATACCCCTTTAGGCTTTTATTATTACTAGGTAATAGTAATAGAGGTAGTATAGTAGTAGTAGCTAATATTATAGGTTATTATTATAGTATTTATATATTATTATAAAATTATTTATAGTTTAAAAAGGAGTATTTTAAAAGTATAAAGTTATTTAAAAGTTATAAGAAATAAAAAAATAAAATAAGTTAAAAAAAGAAGTAAAGGATTTATTTATAAAAAAGAAGGCTAACTAGGCTAAGAAATACCCTTTACTTTAAATATATTAATAATATAGTATATATATAATATACCTTACTTAGTAATAATAAGAAGATAATTTACTATACCTAAGTAATAACTAATAGTATTAAAAAGCTAAATATAATATAACTAGCTATAGGTAGAGTAAGAGTAAGGCTAATAAATACTAGCTACCTAGATAGCTAGGCTTAGAATAGGGGTAATTATAATATATAGACTATTTAAAAGAAATTCCTAAGTATAAAGGCTATAGTAAAAAGTAAGTAAACTAAGGTTACTATAAGAATATTCTTTAGTAATATATATATAAGCTATAAAAGTATAGACCTTAAGTAATAACCTAGTATAAGTATAAGGTATATATTAAATATATACTAGCTTAGGTAAGTAAGGTATAGTAAGCTTATATTAGCTTAGGTAATTATAGCCTATATAACTAGGGTACTACTAGAAAGGGGGGGTATATAAAGGATTTAGGCTTAAGCCTACTTTAGCTAGACTTAGCTTAAGGCTATTATAGGTATATTTTTAGTATACCCTCTTTATATACTATAGTAAATAGATAGACTAGCTTTTCCTTCTTTCTTACTCTATAAAAGAGTTAATACTATTATAATACCTATCTATAGATACCCTAGGGCTAGTCCTTAATACTTTTTAAAATATAAAACTACTATATAAAAAGATTATTTAACCTTAAGATAACTTCCTAGTAATAAGGTTATTAGTATATAATATATTACTAGTAATTTATAGAATAACTACTTCCTTATTTAGATTATAAGTAAAGACTAAAGTCTTTATAGTATATAAATAATATATATAATACTTTATAGCTAGAATATAATCTTTTAATAGGTTTATAAAGAAGTAGGTAAGAAAGGATACTATATATATAATATCTAACTAAACTATAATTAATATATATAATATTAACCTTATTAACTCTTAAAAGTAGTAAATATTTACTTTACTTATAATACTAGTATATTAAGTAAGCTTTCTAGATAGTAGTAGTATATACTACTTTCTAGATTAATTATAAGTAAGTTTATATTTCTTAGCTATTCTCTTAATATATTATTTATAGCTAAAGAATAATAGCTTTTATCTTTTATTATATATAATATAAATACTAAAGAACTACTTAAGATCTCCTTAGTTATATATATTATATACTTATTTTATCTTTATTATAAGGAATAGAGTTTACTTTTTATACTTCTTACTATAGAAAAGGAGGATATTATTAATAAAAAATATTAAGAATATCTTCCTATCTTTAGAATAATATAAATAAGGCTCCTCCTTATATTATAATAGGTTATACTTTATAAGGGTATTAGTAAATTCCTTAAGCTATAAATAGGGTAAATCCTTTAGGCTATATAAGGCTTTCTTAAAGAGGGCTATTTATCTATTAGGTAATTAAATATAGACTTTTAAGATATTATTAAGTCTAGTTATATTAAAGAAAGTATTCTTTATATTAAATTAGTATACCTTTAGGTTAAGATAGGTAGCTATAGCTATTATTACTTAGAAGGCTTTTATTATAAGTATAGCTATATATATTATATTATATTTCTTAATTACCTATAAATTACCTTTTATAATAATTTATACCTTATATTATAATAAATAACCTTATTAATTAAATTTATATATATAGACCTAGTAAAGAGGTAATATTTTTATATTACTAGTCTTAGTTATAATTTTAAAAGTTCTCTTTTTTTTTACTTATTTAAATTTACTTTACTTAGTAGCTTTCTAAAGCTATTAAAGTAAATAATTCCTTATTACTTAACTATCTTTTAATATTAATAAAAGATTATTATAGTAATAATATAATTATAACTAAACTATTTTATTTACTTAAAGTATATTTATTAATATTATAAAAAGCTATAATAAGCTTTAATTTCTTTTATATAGGTTATAGAGTATTTTAACTTTAATAATTATATCTTCTTAAGGTTCTAGGAGGATAGCTATATTCTAGCCTTTTATATATCTTACTTACTTCTTTCTTTTTTTATAAGGGCTTTATTTTTTTTTTAATAACTAGCTTTTTAATAGAAATAATTAGATTAGGTTTAAGTATAGGTATACTTTTAATACTTTATTAGAAAATATCTTTAATACTTTCTTTTAGGTTAAGGCTATTTATATTAATAAATAGTAGCTTTTTTAAGGTAACTTAGAATTTATTATCTTTTAAAGTAGCTACTTTATTAGTATAATTAATTTCTTTCTTTAAAAATAGAATTAACTTAGAACTTAGTAGTTCCTAGGCTAATTTATATATTACTTTATAGTTAATTAATAAGGTATTATTATTTACTATAACTTATAATATTTCTCTTTAAAAGCCTTTAAGAGTTATTAACTTTATACCTTAAGCTATATTAAGCTTTAATACTTCTATTATAAGGCTTTTTAATACTTTTATTATAATATTACTTAGCTCTCTTTTACTTAAATATAGTAGTATAGTTATCTTTAGATAAAGCCTTAGCTTATCCTCTTTATTCTAGAATAGTTCTTAATAAAGGCTATCTACTTTAGTAATAGGAAGTATATTAATACTCTTTATTAATAGCTAGTAAAATAGCTTTTTATTAAAATATATATTCTTTATAGTAATAATATACTCTAGTTAAGGAATCTATACCTTATAAATATTAGTTATAATATAGCTAACTAAATATTTAATATAGCCTTTAAAGCTAATTTTAAAGTCTTTTCTATTAAACCCCTACTTCCTTTCTCTTAATAATATATATATATAGTATCTATAGGCTTATAGAGTTTTCTACTTAGGCTAAGTATTTAATATAAGTATAGGTTTATATATATATACTTAGAAATTCTTTTATAGCTATTTAATAAGTACCTTATATAGTATTTTCTAGTTATACCTTTATAATAGACTAATATATATTAGTATTATAGTAGTTATATAACTTTTAAGTTATAGGTTCTTTAGAAGGTTAATACTATATAATATCTTAATAGAGTATATAGTTATCTCTTATTCTATATACTTAATATTACTATTTAGCTCTTTTATATATAGTAATAGTATTTTTAAGGTAATTCCTTTTTCTTATACCTAAAGCTAGTACTTAGTATAAGTAGAATTATATTAAATTATTAAAAGCTTATTATCTTATTATATTATATATATATCTAGTCTATATTAAGTTTTTACTTATATATAAAAGGCTTAAATAGTATAAAATAGGGGTCTTTATACTTTTAAAAGTAATAGTTAATAATAAATATACCTTATATACTTATCTTTAATAGTAAGTAACTAGAATTTACTATTATAACTTATAAGATAGTCTTAAAAATCTTAACTAATCTTATTAAATGGTTTTTATATAGGGTTATAGCTAGGTTATTATAAAATAACTTAGCTTATATAGGTTAATATATAGCTTTTATAATTAATATACTTAGTTTTAATAATCTTTATATTTAATATATTCTTATTAATTATACTTAAAGCCTATAGCCTTAAATACCTTAAATAAAGATACTATAAGTATTTATTAGCTTATAATACTAATAGTAGTTAGGTAGAGTATTTTTAGCTTTATTCTCTTTTTTACCTTAATAATATTATAATTATATTATTTTCTAGGTATATTAATAATTATTAAAAAGGAATATATTTAAAGAATATAAGGTTATTAGAGTATATTAACTATTAAACTACTTTACTTTTTACTCTATTTCCTTTATTTAAGGTATAATTAAAGCTATATAGCTATAAACTAGTAAAGTAAACTAATACTTCTAATATAATATTAACTAGTATTTCTAGTATTATATATATATTACTTAATATTAGGGTTTTAGATTTACCTTTAATATTTAATATATTTATTATTATATAGGTTTTAATACTATCTAGCTAAAGGATTTATCTACTAGTATTTATAGAAAATCTATTATCTAGGACTTAAATTAATTCTAGGTTAAGAAGTATTATATTATTAATAATATATATACTATTATAGTTATTAAGAAGTATAGATTTATATAAATAGTATTTACCTAGGTTTATAAAAGCTATATTAATAGTATAAGCTAGTCTTTTAAAAAAATTATACTTATTCTTATAATCTTCTAAGAGTTTAGGCTTAAATAATATATATATAAATTTATTATTCTTTTCTTTACTACTAATAAAGCTCCTATTACCTTTATACTATATATACTTTACTTTTATATATATATTATATTTAGTACTAAAGTAGCTTTTTATATTTAGAATCTACTAGGTAGTTAGAGGCCTAGCTATATATACCTTCTTATTACTTATTATAGTAAATTAAAGTATATAATATTCTTTAGGCTTTTACTAATACCTCTTTTTAATATTATAAGAATATATAAAGTCCTTAGTCTTATTCTTTTTATACTTTTTATTATTATAAGATATACTATATATAAAAGCTAATTTTAAAGGTTATAGCTTATTACTTATATAAAGAAAGGTTTTATATTCTAATAAGGTTATTTTTAGTCCTTTACCTTAAGTAATATAAACCTTATTCTTATATAACTATAATAAAGCCTATTCTAAGTATAGCTTTACTTTAATAGCTTTAAGGAAATTATTAATTATAAGATAACTATTAGTTAATAGTATATTAAGTATATTTATATAATTATTAATAATAGGCAGCTCTAAAGCCAGAAGAATAATCTCCTATTACCTAGTATATCTAGCACTTACCTATACTATATAACTAGATAGAAGATATATATAATATAACAACTTTACCTCTTACCCTATATATACCCTATTAGTCTTAATAAGTTATAAGCCTAGTAGTATTTATATTATAAAAGCTATTAATAAAATAAAGGAAAGTATTAATTTCTTACTAAATTTACTTACTATCTATATAAGCTAATATTTACTATAAAACTTAAGAAATTTATAACTCTTTATATATAGGAAGAGAAAAGACCCTAAACTCTAGCTAATCTAGAGTATATCTAATAAGTCTATTTATTATAAAAATTCTATATAAAGAAAAAGAAATTCTATTACTATACCCTACCTAGTAATTTATATATAGACTTTATATATTTATTTTATATATATTATAATATAAATTTACCTAGTATAGTTATAGCCCCTAAATAGATATACCTATTAGATTACTTACTATAATCTATAGTTTTAAATATACTTACTAAATTACTTACTATAATCTATAGTCTTAACTATTATAAAAAGTATATAGTAACTACTTACTTAATAAGAAGAATTCTTTATTACTTACTTAAATACCTCTTATTTTTAAATAAATATAAGATACTTAGTTTAAAAAGAGAAACTATATACTTAGCCTATTATCCTCTTTATTATCTTAAAGTTCTACTCTTTTAGTAAGTAATACTATTAGTAACTTAACTTTTATATATAAACTAAGATTTTCTTATAGTTTTATTATTTACTTTATTATTTAGTATTATATCTTTAATACTAAAGAAGGTATTAAATATCTTAAAGCTTAAATTTAAAAGTAGCTAGGTTAAATAGAAGCTAAAGATAATTAATATATTAAAACTTAATAATCTTAATAGATTATTATTAAAAAGCTAAAAAAATAGCTTTATCTTAATTAAGACTTATAATAATAAGACTATAAAGAATCTTATTTAAGAATAAATATAGAACTAAGTCTATATTATTACTCTTATTAATATAAGCCTTAAAGAATATACTTATAGTCTTATTAAAAATAAGATTATAGTATTAGATATAATTATAGCTTTTAAAAAGTATTTTAAATTAAAAAGTACTATTATTTTCTAAACTATAGCTAACTATCTTTTAATATTAACCTTTACTTAATATAGATCTATTAAAAAACTTACTATAGTACTTATTAATACTTAGGCTAAGTAGTAATCTCTTAATAAAGACTTTAAAATCCCTAAGGCTCTAATAGTATATTTTTTTATTAATAGTCTTAATAAAGAGTTTAACTTCTATATTATTAAGATAACCTTTTATTTTATTTTAAAATAGACTAATAATACTATTATAACTCCTATAACTATACTTATATAGATAATTATAGTTATAGCTAACCTTATTAAGCTTAAATAATAGAATAATAAAAAGTCTAAATAATAAGCTACTTTAGTTATTATAATAGCTATTAGAAGGTATCCCCTTTATAGTATAATAAAACCTAATACTACTAGGTACTTTTATTTCTTTTATAAGCTTCTAGGTTATTCTAATAAGTAATATTAAAAGTTATACCTTAAACTTTATTTAATAAACCTACTCTTTTTATTTTAATAAAATAAAAAGTATTAATACCTAATTAAAAAATATAATAGTAAATATAAATATAAAAAGGTTAGCTTTAAATAGTATATAAGTCCCTTTATAGACTTTAAGTTAGCTTAATTTACTTTTACTATCTTTTAAAGCTTATAATACTCTAGTTAACTTAAGGTAGATAGTACTTTTATAAGTATTAAACCTAGATAAGATTTTAGTCTTTTTATATTATTATATTAAAAACTAATACTACTTAACTTTAATATATTTAACTATATTTTAAGCTATAAAGAACTTATAAAGGACTTATCCTTTTACTTAGGCCTTAGTATTTAAGGTCTTATTAATACTATCTTAAAACCTATTATTTATAAAATAGCTATTATTACTATAAAAAGCCTTAAAACTACCTTAGAATTATATAATAGTATTCTATAGGAAGGTATTTTAATAAACCTACTCTTTATTAACTACCTAATAGTAAAAGATACTATAGTAGTCTTTAATAAAGAAAGAGTAATTATAATAAAAGATTAAAAGGTTATTTTTATTACTTAATAAACTATTAAAGTCTATATAGTTAACTATATTACTTTAAGTATTAATATATTAGCCTATATAATAAATAACTTAAGGTATAAACTATAATATAATTAACTTAGATATTTAGGGGAATAGAATATTATTAAACTTATTTTTATTTTTACTAATATAAAGCCTATTAGTTAATATAAATATTATATTAACTATTTTATAAAGAGATAAAAAGAAAGCCTTTATATTTATTTATTTTAAAAGGAAATATATCTTTTTAAAAGCCTTTATACTAATATTATTAATACCCTACCTACCTCCTAGAAGAAAAATTAGTACTAGGTTACTATTATTAATAATTATACTAGAATATACTAGCTATTCTTTATTAAAAAGAAATCTTAACTACTTAATATAATACTAAATTTCTTAAAGATATAAGAATATTTAGAATATAAATACTACTTTATTTAGCTAGATTAAAGAAAGGAGAATATTATAACCTAGTTTAAGAACTTTTATATTTCCTTAGGTATATACCTATAATATTCTATTACTAATTAGTATTAATAGAATAGTATTACTAAGGTTAAGAATAGGATACTATAAGATAAGCTTTTTTTTATTATATATTAGTTAAAAGTACTAATTAAATTCTAATTAATTATAATATAGACTTATACTACTTTTTAATAATATACCCTTATAATAAAGAATAATAAACTAATAACTCTCTATAAACTATAGTTTAAAAATAAACCTAACCTTAGTTATTTATAAATTATAAGTAGTTATAAGTAATAAAAAACCTTTTATTATATTCTAAGAATAGTTTTTAAAACTATTCTATATATCTTAATTAGATATAAAGGCTAAACTAACTATATTATCTTAAATACTAATAGACTTAATAGACTAATAGTTACTAATAATATTATTTTTTAAAAATAGCCTAACTAGTTATTTAAAGATTTTAAATATAACCTTTTTTAATAAAATAACCTTACCTTAGGCTATAAGAGTAAAACTATATACTACTCTTTAGGTTAATAGGTAATTAGTAGGAGATAAAAGTATATAGAAATTACTCTAATTACTTATAACTTACTTACTAGTAAGAGTTTTATAGTAAAGTACTATAGTATACCTACTACCTTAACTATAAGGCTTAAATAAATAATACTCTTTATATCTTTTATATTAGTAATATTAGGAATTACTAATAAAGATAATAATATTTATAACCTAGCTAATAATAATAACTTTATTAGCTATCTATATATACTAAGTAATAATAAATTTAAACTAATACTACTAGATATTTAATTAACCTTATATCCTATCTTTATTATTAATATTAATAAGATACTATTTAACCTTTTTAAAATACCCTTATCCTTAGCTTTAAGTAATATTATTAAGTAAGAAGAAAGACTTATAATATAGATTAAAATTCTAATTAGATTAGTCCTAGTATTCTAAAATTACTAATATATACTTTATTTTAATCTTAATAATATAATAAACCTTACTATATTTAATAACCTTATCTATAATAAAGAACCTATAATATATAAATAGGCTATTTTTTATCTTAATTTATAAAAGTAAAAAGACTTAATAGTAAATAAGTATAACTTTTTAATAAAGAACTATATTATAATTATAGTTAATAGGCCTAAAAATAAGACTATCCTTTTAGGTAAGTAGGTATATAAACTTAAAAAAAGTATTAATAATAAGGTTATTTACTAGAAATCTTAATATATAATAAAAGGTTTTAATTAATATAAAAGACTTAATTACTATAAAATATTTATAAGTATATTAAAAATTTTAATATTATACTTACTACTAATAATTATAATTACCTTAGACCTTAAGGTTAAGTAAATAAATATTAAGACTACCTTTCTTTATAGTCTTATAAATACTAAAGTCTATATTAAAATACCTAAAGGATATTAAGAAGAATACCTTAGGAAAGTATAGAAGCTATTAAAGTCCTTATATAGGCTAAAGTAAACCCTATAGATCTAATATATAACCCTTTATAAAACGCTTTAAAGTCTTAGCTTTAAGCCTATATAGCTTAATTATTCCTTATTTATTTATAAAGATAGCCTAATTATTATAGTTTATATTAATAATCTTCTTATTATTAGTAAGAATAAGGTTATTATTATAAAGATTAAGAAAGCCCTATTAAATACTTATAAGATAATAAATATAGGCCTTATTAGCTATTATCTTAGTATTAATATCTACTAAGATTAATATATAAGAACCTTTATACTCTTTTAAAGTAAATATATTAAAGCCCTTTTAAAAGAAGCTAGCCTTCTTAACTATAAACCTTATAACCTATTAATAAGTCTTACTACTAAAAGTATTAAGTAATAGCTAACTATTAAAAATAGCTAGTATATTAAGACCTATAAAAGCCTAATTTATCTTTTTAACTACTTTAAGCCTAATATTTACTTTATTATTAGCTATTATTATAGATTTATAACTATCTTACTAGTAGAATATATTACTAGCCTAAAATAGCTTTTATAATATATTAAAAGTACTACTAACTATAAACTTATTTTTATAAAACCTAATAAAGAACCTTAAGTCTATTATAATACTAATTATATTAGCTACTAATAAATATATAAATCTATTAGTAGCTTTATTATTACCTTAAAAAGTAATATTATATCCTAGTACTTAAAGCTATAGAATATTATTATATACTTAACTATTAAAATAGAGTATATTTTTTAGTATAATATAGCCTAAAAAGCTATCTAGATTTAATAGCTTTATTATATTATTATAAAAACCTTTAAAGAAAAGCCTACCTATACTAAGACTACTATCTAGGCTAATAATTCTAATATTATTACCTAAGCTTCTAATATTTAAGAATACCTTTATATAAAGTATATAGATATTTAATACTACTAGTTATATAATAAGAATATACTATACTAATTAAGCTTTAGTTAAATTCTAAATACTAAGAATACTATTAATATTATAACTAAGTTACTATTAAAGCTAGCCTTTTATAAGTATAGGTACTACCTAGAACTATACTAAGTACCTCTTAAGCTATAATTTTCTAGGGGTCTATTCTAGAAGTATTATATTCTTAAAGCCTTTAGTCTTTAAGGTATTACCTATTAAAGCTATTCTATAAGTATTATAATTAATTAGTTCTATACCTTTAAGGTATTACCTTCTATAGGTATTATAATAGGCTCTTTATTAATACTATTAATACTAGCCTTTAAGGTATTACCTACTAAAGGTTAACTAGCTTTTTATTAATACCTTTATTAATATTAGCCTTTAAGGTATTACCCTTTAAAAGCTAGTAAGCTCTCTATTTACTACTATCTCCTTACTTTTAGGACTATTATAGGCTAACTAATACTAAGCCTTTAAGGTATTACCCTTTAAAGGTATTATAGTAAGCCTTCTATAGTTATAAGTTATAAGGCTTTATAGGTTTTATAGCTACTAAGGCTCCTTTATAGCCTATTACTATTTTATTACTTTTAAGACTATTATAGGCTAACTAGTACTAAGCCTTTAAGGTATTACCCTCTAAAGGTATTATAATAAGCCTCTTATAGCTATAAGTTATAAGGTTTTATAGGTTTTATAGCTATTAAGGCTCTTTTTATAGCTTACTACTATTTTATTATTTTTAAGATTATTATAGGCTAATTAGTATTAAGCCTTTAAGGTATTACCTTTTAAAGGTATTATAATAAGCCTTTTATAATTATAAGTTATAAGGCTCTATAGGTCTTATAGCTATTAAGGCTCTTTTATAGCCTACTACTATTTTATTACTTCTAGGATTATTATAAGTTAACTAGTACTAAGCCTTTAGGGTATTACCCTCTAAAGGTATTATAGTAAGCCTCCTATAGCTATAAGTTATAAGGCTTTATAAGTCTTATAGCTACTAAGGCTTCCCTATAACTATAATCTTATAAAAGCCTAAGCCTCTATAAGTCTACTACTATTCTATTATTCTTAAGATTATTATAGTTAATTAATATACTTAATACTAGTATAGTACTAGTATAATATACTTAGTATTAATATAATACTAGTATAGTGCTAGTATAGTATACTTAGTATTAGTATAATACTATTATAATATATTTAGTATTAGTATAGTACCTAGTATACCTTAGCTAGTAGTCCCTTATATATCCTATAGCCTTTAGGATAAGATACCTTTATTAAATATAGTTTATAGTATAACTTTTATTTTCTATAAAATTTATTTATATAGGTTTTTAAGTTAAATTACCTTATAAGTAAAAAGTAGAAAATATAGTAATTATAAAGCCCCCTATATAATAATAAGGCCCCTTATATAGTAATAAGCTACCCTATACCTAATATAACTATAAGCTACCCTATACCTAGTATAACTATAAACTACCCTATACTTAGAAGAAAAAGGTAACTTAGGTATATTAATAAATACTATTATACCTATTAGTAAGTAGGAGAATTAGGCTACTATTATAGTATATTATAATAGCTATAGTAGTTACTACTTTTCTTTATAGTTATTATTTTATTCCTTATAGTTATTATTTTATTCCTTATAGTTATTTCTAGTTATTTTTCTTAGTTAATATAGATTAAGTAGGAGTAATAATAAGTAGCTTTAAAGCTAGAAGAATAATCTCCTATTACCTAGTATATCTAGTACTTACCTATACTATATAACTAGATAGAAGATATACACAATATAACAACTTTACCTCTTACCCTATATATGCCCTATTGGTCTTAATAATTATATACTACTTTCTAATTTTTAAGTTATTTTTTAATACTAATATTTCTTTAATATATATTTTATAGTATATTCTTATAAATTTAGTCTACCTTAACCTCTATATATACTATATTTAAAGTAATAATTAACTTAAGCCTCTTAACTAATTAGTAAATAATATACCTTCTTAGGTTTTTTTTCTTAAGCTTATTATATATTTTAATTATTAGATAAAGATTAATAGATAATATAATAAGTTTATAGACCTTATTTAGCTTAGTTTTACTTTTTTTATATACTTATAAAGTAATTTTATATTCTTACTACTTTTAATTAAATAAGGCTTTAAATATATTAAGTATTTTAAAGTTTATTTTAGTAGGTTTTTTAAGCTTTATAATTTTATAAAGTTCTATTTTATATATTTTAATCTCTATAGGTATATTAAGAGGGTTTAATATATTTTTAATATTATTCTTTTTTATAAGATTAATAATTATCTATATACTTATTATAAAGGATTAAAAAGCTTAAATCTAGTTAAATTAACTTTCTAAGTTATATTATTTAAGTCTAAATAAGACTATAGCTTTAATATAGAATAATATAATAAAATAATAAAATATTATATAATAATAATAATAATAATAATAATAATAATAATAATAATAATAATAATAATAAATAAAATAATAATAAAAGAAAAGGATTTATATAATATAAATATTATAAGAAGTTTTAAGTTATAATAAATTATTAAGGGCTAACCCTAGGGTATCTATAGATAGGTATTATAATAGTATTAACTCTCTTATAAAGTAAGAAAGGAAGAAAAGCTAGTCTATCTATCTACTCTAGTATATAAAGGGGGTATACTAGGGGTATACCTATAGTAGCCTTAGGCTAAGCTTAGTCTAGAGTAGGCTTAAGCCTAACTCCTTTATATACCCCCCTTCCCCCTCTATTACCCTAATTATATATATTATATTTACCTAAGCTAATATAGGCTTATTATACCTTACTTACCTAAGCTAGTATATATTAATATATATATAGTACCTATACTAGGCTATTACCTAGGGCCTATACTTATTAGCCTATATATATATTATTAAAGAGTATTTTTATAGTAGCCTTAGTTTACTTACTTTTTACTATAGCTTTTATACTTAGAAAATTCTTTTAAGTAGCCTATATATTATAATTACCTTTATTCTAGGCTTAGCTATCTAGGTAGCTAGTATTTACTAGCCTTATTTTTACTTTACTTATAGCTAGTTATATTATATTTTAACTTCCTAATATTATTAGTTATTACCTAGGTATAGTAAATTATCTTCTTATTATTATTAAATAAGGTATATTATATATATATTATATTATTAATATATTTAAAGTAAGGTATATTTCTTTACTTAGTTAGCTCTCTTTTTTATAGATAAATTCTTTACTCTTTTTACTAACTAGCTTTATTTTTCTATACTTTATAACCTCTTTATTACTTTATACCTTTAAAATACTTTCTCTTAAACCTTAAATAACTTTATAAAAACCTATAATTATAATAATAATAACCTTATAATATTAGCTACTACTACTATACTACCCCTATTACTACTACCTAATAGTAATACTAGCCTAGAAGGGTATAAAAAAGGCTATTAAATAATTTATAACTATTATAAAGGAGTTAGGCTTAAGCCTACTCTAGCTAGACTTAGCCTAAGGCTACTATAGGCACACCCCTAGTACGCCCCCTTTATATACTATAGTAGATAGATAGACTAGCTTTTCCTCCTCTCTTACTCTATAAGAGAGTTAATACTATTATAACGCCTATCTATAGATACCCTAAGGCTAGTCCTTAATAATTAACTCTCTTCTATACTAATACCTTTCCTACCTAACTAAGAGAAAAGCTAATAAGATAAAAATAATAATAGTAAAATTATAACTTAAATAATAGTTACTAATAGCTAAGGCCTACTAAGCGCTCTTAGCCTAGATTATAACTATAATAAAGTAGAATATATTCTTAAAGAAGGAGCTATAATAACTATAAGACCTCTTTAATACCTAGACTATAGCTAGCTAAAACCCTTAAGGTTAGATAGTAGTACTAAGAGGCGCCCCCCCCTTAGCTAACCTACCTATAGTTTAGTAAAAGCCCCTACCTATAGGTAAGAAGTTTAATAGCGACCTTAAGGTATTTATAGGATAGAAGTAAGCTATAGTATATAAGCTAGAAACTAATATAGACTTTATTAGCCCCTTAAAGTCTTAGTTTATATATATTTAGGTAAACCTTAATACTATATTATAACTAAAGGTTACTATATACTTTAAAGTAGATAGCCCTTAAAGTATAATAAACCTATATAAATTCTTAAGATACCTTAAGATAGTATTTAGTAACCCCTATTAATAGTCTATAGTAATAATAAACCTTAGTATAATCTTATAAGGTAATAAGGAGTCTTTTAACTACTACTATATATACTTTAAATAGGAGTTAGCCTTAGCTAGTAGCCTTATATAGTTAGATAAGGTTAAGCTAAGTAAACTCTACCTTATACTATTAGTTATAATAAAGATACTTATAATTAGCTATAGTATCTTTTAAATAAACTATAATAATATAATCTAGGCACTTTAAGAGGTAGTAGTTAACCTTAAATTATATAGAATTAAGAAGTAGTATTAGGCTAAACTATAATAAAGACTATAGGGGTAATATATAAACTATAAAGGGGATATCTAAATAATAGGTATCTATACCTTTAGAATTAAACTAGCTATTAGTAGTATAACCTTAAGTAGTATATAGTCTAGAAAGTATACTATATAGGTATTTAAGGTAGTGCTTAATATATACTAGGAGGTAAGGTAATACCTCTACTATAGGAGGATAGGCTATATAATTATAGCCTATAGGCTTAAGCTAGCTAGACCCCTAATACTAGTCTATATAAGTAGTATTTTTATAGGGGACTAGTTTAATAGCTTAAGAAAAGAGGACGCTTAGGGATAAGTCTCTCTCTAGGTATACTAGCTATAGTAAAAGGTTAGAAAGGAATAGATAAGTAGGATAAGGTAGTCTAGAAAGAAATAGCTAAATAAATAAATACTAAACTATTCTTTATCCTTACTATCTTAAAAGTATATATACTAATAAACACCCTTATTAACTTAGGCTATAAATACTATAAAGTAATATAGGAAGGGGTAGTAAATAGGCTATACCTTAAAAGAATCCTACTACTAACTAAATAAGGGATTAAGCTAGCTATAAAGGAAGAGGTACTAGAGTTTATAGTATTTAATATAGTAAAGGTTAAGGTAGATATTAATAGCTAAGTATTCCTAGTCCTACTCTATATAATACCTATATTATTAAGGCTAATAATACTTAGACTACCTTAGCTTACCTACTATAGGCTAGTAATAAATATAGAAGGAGGCTTTATCTACCTTAAGATAAAGCTATACTAGAAGATATATATAAAGGACTATAGAAAGAATAAAGGAGGCTTAGTACTACTTAGTAGAAGCTAGTTCTACTATTAGCTTAAGGTAGACTTTAAGGAATACTATAAGGTAATATAGATTATATTAATAAGTATTTATAAGATTAATACTATCCTTTATTAAAAGCTAGTTAGGGAATAGATAGTTCCCTAGTAATATAAAGAGTTTAAGGACCTTTTCTAGGAGGAGGATATAGTAATATTACTACCTTACTAAGAAGGGTTTAACTATAAGATTAAGATTAAAACTAAGCTAGATAGTATACTAGAATAGCTACTATATAGCTACCTTTACTATATACCTTAGGACTAGTTACTAGAACTATAAAAGTAGCTAATATCCTTACTAGATAAGGGCTAAATAAGAGTAAGCTTATCCCTAGCTATAGTACTAGTACTCCTAATAAAGAAGTTAAATAGAGGGTAGTATTTCTATATAGACTATAAAGGGCTTAATATAATCTTAAAAGATAATAAATACCTACTCCTACTTATTAAGGAGACACTATAGGCCCTCTTAATAGTAAAGTAGTATATAAAGCTTAATATCTATTTAGTATTCTATAGGCTATAGATAAAAATAAGATCTAAAAAGTTTATAGCTTTCTAGACCTAGTTTAGCCTCTTTAAGTAGCTTATATACCCCTTTAGTCTCTCTAGAGCGCTAGTAATATTCTAGTAATATATTAACTATATACTAGGCAACTCCCTTAATAAATATATAATAGCCTACTTTAATAATATCCTAATCTACACCTTAGGGTCCTTATAAGACTATAAAAAGAAAGTATAGGTAATTTTAGGCTACCTTAAGGATACTAGTCTTTATATAGACCTAGCTAAGTATAACTTCTCTATAAAAATAGTAAAATACCTAGGATTTATTATATAGGTAAGGGTCTTACTAAAGCTAGACCTAAAGAAGATATATATAATCTATAATTAAGAAGTACCTACCTTAGTAAAAGGGGTCTAGAGCTTTAATAGATTTATAAACTTCTACTATAACTTTATTCTAGACTTCTTAACTATATAAAAGCTACTTACCTAGCTAATAAAGAAAGGTATATTATTTATATAGAATAAAAAGGAGGTAACTATATTTAAGATACTAAAATTATTATTCTTATTAAGCCTATACCTAAGCCTTTAAGACCTAATAAGGGAGATACTAGTAGAACTAGATGCCTTTAGTATAAGACTAGGTAGCTACCTATTATAGGTTAATAAGGATAGGGTCCTCTAACTAGTAGCCTACTACTCTACTAAGCTATTAACTATAGAATAGAACTATATAATCTATAATAAGGAGCTCTTAGTAGTTATTATATACCTTAAAGTATAGGAGCCTAAGCTTTAAGGGTAAGAAAACCCCTTTATAATCCTAACTAATTATAAGAACCTTAAGTACTTTATAAAGCTATACTTACTATTAGAATAATAGACTAGGTAGGTAGAGTTCCTCTCCTAGTTTTAATTCTAACTATACTATTAACCTAGACTACTAGTATAATAACTAGACACCCTTAGCTAGTAAAAAGTATATAGGGATAACCTAGAAAGGCCCCTAAGGGAGATTATAAGGCTAATTAATATTATAGTAATTATAGTAATAAGTATAAGTAAATAATACCTATTACTATTCTTAGACCTAGAGCTTTTAGTGCTATAAGAAGATAGTATAGTAGTAAACCTAAGCTACCTTACTAAGTTAGTAGTTATATACTAGGGCGCCTAGTCCTTCCTAAAGGAGGCTAAGACCTATAAATAAGTTATAGACTATACTATTTCTACCTACTAAGGGCTTTAATTTAAAGGCTACTTATAAATTCTAAGCTAAAAACTACTAATAACCGCCCTAATAAAGAGGGTATACTCCTTACCTATAGTAGTACACCTAGGGAAGAATACTATATTCCTACTACTTATATAGGACTACTACTAGTTAGGAATATCCTAGAATATAGCGTACTATATCTAGAATTATAAGTATTTTAGAGTATATAAGTTAAGAAAACTATATTAAGGACTTCTATAGCTAATTCCTATTAGAAAGTAGTACTAATAGTAAATCTTAATTAACTTTATAATAGACCTACTAGCCTAGAAGGAAGGCTAGCTATATTTCTTAATAGTAATTACTAACTAACTATTAAAGTATATCTAGCTTAAGGTAATAAACTCTATAATAGTAAAGGACTATATAATATAGTTCCTTTTATACTAGTAGTACTTCTATAGATTCCCTAACTAGCTTATAAGTAATAAAGGTTTAGACTAGGTTAGTAAGTTCTAAAGGATACTATACTACCTAACTAGTACTAAATAGCTTTTATTAATAGCCTTCTACCTTTAGATAGATAGTAAGATAAAGTAAGTAAACTAGGAAGTATAGGTAGTACTTTAAGTACTAGTTATATACTCCTAGTATAACTAGCCTACCTAGTTACTAATAGCCTAGTTTATATTTAATAACTAAGACTTATTTATTATAAGCTTTAGCCTAAACTTCCTACTATATAGCTACTATAAGCTAGCTATATAGTCTATAATAGGGCTATTAGTACCCCCTAAGTCTCCTATAGGGAAAGTAAAAGCATTCCTTAAGTATATTAAGAAGGGCTTAGAGCTAGCCTAAGCTATAATTATATATACCTAATAGTAGGTTAAAAAGGCTATAAATAACTCCTAACGCCTTATAGAATACTTTTAAAAAGGGGATAAAGTATAGCTCTCCCTATATAATATTATAATAATATAGCTAAATAAGAAACTTAACTAGGTCTAGGTAAAATATATAGTAATAATAGTCTTAATACTATTAATAGTAACTCTTAATATACCTAAGAACCTCTATAAGATATTCTATATTAACCTTATTAAATAGGCTATAGATAATCCCCTCCTATTCTAAATATAAAGTAACTAGGCCCCTAAGCTAATACTAGTTAAAGATAGGCTAGGCCTAGGGCTAACCTAAGAATATACTATTAAAGAAATCCTATATATATACTACCTACTAGGATAGGGCTATAAAAGAGAGGTATTTATTAAATAGGTAAGGTATTAAGACCTAACCTAGGAACTACTAAAAGCGTTATAAGATAGCGCTATACTTATAAGGTTTAAAAAATAATAAGGTAATACTTAAAATAATAATAAACTATATATAGCCTACCTTTATAAGACTAAATAAGTATAGTTTACTAGCTAATAATTAAGGTTATAATAAGTATAGTATAAAGGTATAATACTTTATATAAATAGAGCTAGGTACTATACTAGGGATAGTAAGGACTTATAAGATAATAGGGAGTAATAATCCTTTTATTCTAAAGGGAGTATACCTTTATACTTATAGCTTTACTAGGTCCCTACTAGGCCCCTTAGTATATATAGCCTAGGCTACTAAAGGTTACTAATAAAAATAAAAAAGTAATATTAAAAATATAAATTATAAGTATACTAATACTATACTAAAGCTATAGTATACTAGCTAGGTATAGTAAAAATAAAAAAGAAAAGAAAAGAAAAGATATAAAAATATAAGACTAGGGGTATACTAGTACTATATTATTTTAAAAGTATAATTATATAATAATAAAGTAAAGAAGAAAAGATAGTATAATATACTTATACTTATAGTATAAACTCTTAAAGCTCTTTATTATTATTATTAATATCTTTAATAATAGCTATTAGATTAGAAAAGGTAGGGGTAGTACTACTACTAGCTAGGTTATAAGGCAGTAGTAAAGGAGGGGGTAGGCATACCTAGATAAGCAATATTAAGTAATTATTAGGTAAGGGAGAGTAATAATAAGAGGGGGAATAGTAGTAGTATAAGTATAAATAAGAGTAAGAGTAATAGTAGTATAAATAAGAATAGTATAAGTTATTATAATAGTAGTAATAATAGCTACTAGACTAGTAGTATAAAAAATAGCTATAATCTAAGTTATAGTACTTAATAGCTTAGTAGCTAGGTATTAAAAGGGTAGCTAGGTACTATAATATTACTAGGATAGTATTATTAGTAGCCTCCTAGTATATAGCCTAGGCCTATATTATCCTTTACTAAGATATAAGTAGTAAACTAGAAAAAAAGTATATATACTTACTATAAGTATAATAAAGTTTTAGTTAATCTAACCTAATACTATATAGGTAGGGCTACTAAAGCTACTACTAGTATAGTAGCCCTAGGGTACTATTACTATTATAGTATTAGTAACTAAAGTAATAACTAGTATAGTACCTAGGGTGCTAGGTAGGGGTAAGGCGTTAGTTAGGTTTATATAGGTATTAGCTAAAGCACTAGTAAAATAGTCTTAGGTATATACCTATATAGCTATTAGAACTATATATTTATACCCCTTAGTATATATAGTACTAGTTATTAGTATTATAATAGCCTTATTACTATTAATAAGTATTACTAGAGTGTGTATATACTAGTATAGGTTAGGACTATTTATAAATAGGATAGGCTTCTAAATATAGGACTAGTAGCTTATAGTATAGGTAGTATAACTACTATTAGTATTTATAATATAATTTAGTACTATTATTTAGTATAAATATAAAAGATATATAATATATAGAAAGTCTAGCTTATTATTAGACTAGTACTCTTTATTATTAGAATTGCCCTATAGGGTATAGCTATAAATTATTTAATAGCCCTTCTTATACCCCTCTAGGCTCCTATTATTACTAGGTAGTAGTAGTAGGGGTAGTATAGTAGTAGTAGCTAATATTATAGGTTATTACTATTATATTTATATATTATTATAAAATTATTTATAGTTTAAAGAGGAGTATTTTAAAAGTATAGAGTTAATTAAAGGTTATAAGAAGTAAAAGAATAAAGTAGGTTAAAGAAAGGAGTAAGGGATTTATCTATAGAAGAGAAGGCTAACTAGGCTAGAAATACCCCTTACTTTAAATATATTAATAATATAGTATATATATAATATACCTTACCTAGTAATAATAGGAAGATAATTTACTACGCCTAGGTAATAACTAATAGTATTAAGAAGCTAAATATAATATAACTAGCTATAGGTAGAGTAAGAGTAGGGCTAGTAAATACTAGCTACCTAGATAGCTACGCCTAGAATAGGGGCAATTATAACGTATAGACTACCTAAGAGAAATTCCTAAGTATAGGGGCTATAGTAAAAAGTAAGTAAACTAGGGTTACTATAAGAATATTCTTTAGCAACGTACGCATAGGCTATAGGAGTATAGACCCTAGGCAATAACCTAGTATAGGTATAAGGTATATATTAAATATATACTAGCTTAGGTAAGTAAGGCGTAGTAAGCCTATATCGGCTTAGGTAATTATAGTTAATATAACTAGGGCGCTACTAGAGAGGGGGGGTATATAAAGGAGTTAGGCTTAAGCCTACTCTAACTAGACTTAGCCTAAGGCCACTATAGGCGCGCCCCTAGTACGCCCCTTTTATATACTATAGTAGATAGATAGATTAGCTTTTCCTCCTCTCTTACTCTATAAGAGAGTTAATACTATTATAACGCCTATCTATAGATGCCCTAGGGCTAATCCTTAATAACTATACCTTATAAAGGGACTTTAATAATAAAGAGTATTAATCTAATAATAAGCTAGACTTTCTTTATATTATATATCTTTTATACTTATACTAAATAATAGTATTTAAATATATTATAAATACTAATAGTAAGTATATTATTTATACTATAAGCTATTAGTCTTATATTTAAAAGCCTATCTTATTTATAAATAGTCTTAACCTATACTACTATATATATACTTTAGTATTATTTATTAATAATAATAAAGCTATTATAATATTAATAACTAGTATTATATATACTAAAGAGTATAAATATATAGTTTTAATAGCTATATAGGTATATATATAGAACTATTTTACTAGTATTCTAGTTAATATATATATAAACCTAACTAATATACTACCCCTACCTAATACTCTAGGTACTATATTAGTTATTACTCTAATTACTAATACTATAATAATAATAATTCCCTAAGGCTATAATACTAGTAGTGGTTTTAATAGTCCTACCTATATAGTATTAGGTTAGATTAATTAAAACTTTATTATACTTATAATAAATATATATCCTTTTCTTTCTAATTTACTATTTATATCTTAGTAGGGAATAATATAGGCTTAGGCTATATACTAAAAGGCTATTAATAATCCTATCTTAATAATATTATAGTACCTAACTACCTTCTTAATACCTAACTATTAGGTAATTAAGTATTATAACTTAGATTATAGCTTTTCTTTATATTACTAGTCTAGTAGTTATTATTATTATTATTATAATAATTTATACTATTCTTATTTCTAGTATTATTATTCTTACTCTTACTTATACTTATATTATTACTACTCTTCTTTTTATTATTACTTTTAAATACCTAATAATTACTTAATATTACCTATCTAGGTATACCTACCTTCTTCTTTACTACTACCTTATAACTTAGCTAGTAGTAATACTATCTTTACCTTTTTTAATCTAGTAGTTATTATTAAAGATATTAATAATAATAATAAGGATTTTCTAGACTTTATACTATAAGTATAAGTATATTATACTATCTTTTCTTTTTTACTTTATTATTATATAATTATATTTTTAAAATAATATAATATTAATATACTTTTAGTTTTATATTTTTATATCTTTTTTTTTTTTATTATACCTAGCTAGTATACTATAGTCTTAATATAGTACTAGTATATTTATAATTTATATTTTTAATATTATTTTTTATTTTTATTAATAACCTTTTATAGCCTAGGCTATATATACTAAAAAGCCTAATAAGGACCTAGTAAAACTATAAGTATAGAGGTATACTCTCTTTAAAATAAAAGAATTATTACTTTTTATTATCTTATAAGTCTTTACTATCCTTAGTATAGTACCTAGCTTTATTTATATAAAGTATTATATTTTAATACTATACTTATTATAGCCTTAATTATTAATTAATAAATTATATTTATTTAGTTTTATAAAAGTAAGCTATATATAGTTTATTATTATTTTAAGTATTATTTTATTATTTTTTAAATCTTATAAGTATAGTATTATTTTATAATACCTTTAGTAATTCTTAGGTTAAGTCTTAATACCTAACCTATTTAATAAGTACCTTTTTCTTATAGCCTTATCTTAATAGGTAGTATATATATAGAATTTCTTTAATAGTATATTTTTAGGTTAGTTTTAAGCCTAACTTATTTTTAACTAGTATTAACTTAAAGGCCTAGTTACTTTATATTTAGAATAGAAGGGGATTATTTATAATCTATTTAATAAAGTTAATATAAAAAGTTTTATAAAGATTTTTAAATATATTAAAGGTTATTATTAATAGTATTAAGATTATTATTATTATATATTTTACCTAGATTTAGTTAAGTTTCTTATTTAGTTATATTATTATAATATTATATAAGAAAAACTATACTTTATCTTTTTTTTAAAAGTATTTTATAAAGTATTAAGAGTTATTTATAGCCTTTTTAACCTATTATTAAGTATATATAATTATAGTTTAGGCTAACTTTAAGCCCTTCTTAATATACTTAAAGAATACCTTTATTCTTCTTATAAAAGACTTAGGGGGTATTAATAGCCTTATTATAAACTATATAGTTAGCTTATAATAATTATAAAATAGGAAGTTTAGGTTAAAGCTTATAATAAATAAGTTTTAATTATTAAGTATAAACTAGGCTATTAGTAACTAAGTAAGCTAGTTATATTAAGAGTATATAATTAGTATTTAAAGTATTACTTATACTTTCTAGTTTATTTACTTTATCTTACTATCTATTTAAAGGTAAAAGGTTATTAATAAAAGCTATTTAGTATTAATTAGGTAATATAGTATCTTTTAAAACTTACTAACTTAGTCTAAACCTTTATTATTTATAAACTAGTTAGGGAATTTATAAAAGTATTATTAATATAAAAAGAACTATATTATATAGTCTTTTATTATTATAAAATTTATTACTTTAAACTAAATATACTTTAATAATTAATTAGTAATTATTATTAAGAAATATAGCTAGCCTTTTTTCTAAGCTAATAAGTTTATTATAAAGTTAATTAAGATTTACTATTAATACTACTTTTTAATAAGAATTAGCTATAAAAGTCTTTAATATAGTTTTCTTAACTTATATACCTTAAAATACTTATAATTCTAAATATAATATACTATATCTTAAGATATTCTAAACTAATAATAGTCTTATATAAGTAGTAAGAATATAGTATTCTTTCCTAGGTATACTATTATAGGTAAGGAGTATACTCTTTCTATTAGGGTAGTTATTAGTAGTTCTTAGCTTAGAATCTATAGGTAGCCCCTAAACTAGAGTTTTTAATAAGTAAAAATAGTATAATTTATAACTTACTTATAGGTTTTAGCCTCCTTTAAGAAGAACTAAGTACTTTAATATATAACTATTAGCTTAATAAAATAGTTTAGGTTTATTATTACTTTATCTTCTTATAATATTAAAAGCTCTAGGTCTATAAATAGTAATAGGTATTACTTACTTATACTTATTATTATAACTACTATAATATTAATTAACTTTATAATCTCCTTTAAAGGTTTTTTTAGATTATCTTTATATACTTCCTACTAGTTAAAGGTATTTAGTTATTATATTAGTAGTTTAAGTTAATAATATAATTAGAATTAAAATTAAAAAAAAAACTCTACTTACTTAGTTTACTATTCTAATAGTAGGTATAGCTTTATAAAATACTTAAAATTCTTATAATTAGTTAAGATTATAAAAAGGTTTTTTTACCTTTAAAGCTTAAGTTTTTATACTTTAAAGTATATAATAACTATTAAAAGCTCTTTATTATAAATTATATAGTTTTATTTTATAATTAATAGCTTAGTAGAGTAATAGGCTACTAGCTAGAGAACCTTATTCTTATTAACCTATAATAAGTAACTACTTAGTTTTATACTAAAGGTATTTAGCTTTATTAGTATCTTCTTTATTAGGTTTTAAAGGCTTAGGTATAAGCTTAATAAGAATAATAATTTTAATATTTTAAATATAGTTACCTCTTTTTTATTTTATATAAATAATATACTCTTCTTTATTAACTAGGTAAATAGTTTTTATATAATTAAGAAATTTAGAATAAAGTTATAATAAAAGTTTATAAATTTATTAAAGCTTTAAACCCTTTTTACTAAGGTAAGTACCTCTTAATTATAAATTATATATATTTTCTTTAAGTCTAGCTTTAATAAAACCTTTACTTATATAATAAATCTTAAGTATTTTACTATTTTTATAAAGAAGTTATACTTTACTAAGTCTATATAAAGACTAATATCTTTAAAGTAGCTTAAGATTATTTATACTTTTTTTTTATAGTCTTATAAAGACTTTAAGGTATAGATTAAGATATTATTAAAGTAGGCTATTATATAGTTATTAAAGGAGTTACCTAGTATATAGTTAATATACTATTAGAATATTATTAATACTTTAAAGAAACTAAAGGGGTATATAAGCTACTTAAAAAGGCTAAACTAGGTCTAGAAAGCTATAAACTTTTTAAACCTTATCTTTATTTATAGTTTATAAAATACTAAATAAATATTAAGTTTTATATATTACTTTATTATTAAAAAGGCTTATAATATTTCTTTAATAAATAAGAATAGGTAGTTATCTTCTTTTAAGATTATATTAAGCCTTTTATAATTTATATAGAAATACTACCTTTTATTTAACTTCTTTATTAGGAGTATTAGTATTATAGCTAAAGATAAGCTTACTCTTATCTAGCCTTTATCTAATAGGGATATTAGCTACTTTTATAGTTCTAGTAACTAGTCTTAAGGTATATAGTAAAGGTAGTTATATAGTAGTTATTTTAGTATATTATTTAGCTTAGTTTTAATCTTAATCTTATAGTTAAACCCTTTTTAGTAAAGTAGTAATACTATTATATTCTTCTTTTAAAAAAGGTCTTTAAACTCTTTATATTACTAAAGGACTATCTATTCCCTAACTAGCTTTTAATAAAGGGTAATATTAATCTTATAAATACTTATTAATATAATCTATATTACTTTATAATATTCTTTAAAGTCTATTTTAAACTAGTAATAAAACTAGCTTCTACTAAATAGTATTAAGCCTTTTTTATTCTTTTTATAGTTTTTTATATATATCTTTTAATATAGTTTTATCTTAAAGTAAATAAAGCCCCTTTTTATATTTATTACTAGCTTATAATAAGTAAGCTAAAATAGTCTAAGTATTATTAGCTTTAATAATATAGGTATTATATAAAGTAAGACTAAGAATACCTAGCTATTAATATTTACCTTAACCTTTATTATATTAAATACTATAAACTTTAATATCTTTTTTTTTATAACTAACTTAATCTTTTATTTAGTTAATAATAAGATTTTTTTAAGGTATAACCTATTTATTACCCTTTTTTATATTACTTTATAATATTTATAGCTTAAGTTAATAAAAGTATTTATTAATATATATACCTTTAAGATAATAAAGATAAAGAATAGTTTAGTATTTATTTATTTAACTATCTTTTTCTAGACTACTTTATCTTATTTATTTATTCTTTTTTAACCTTTTATTATAACTAATATACTTAAAAAAAGACTTATCTTTAAGTATTCTCTTTTTTTAAACTATTAGATTAATCTTTTATAAAAATACTATTTATATAAGCTAATATTAAAGGTTTAGCTAGCTTAAGCCTATAGGCTATAACTATATAGCCTATCCTTTTATAATAAAGGTATTACCCTACCTTTTAGTATATATTAAATACTACCTTTAATACCTATATAGTATATTTTCTAGACTATATACTATTTAAGGTTATATTATTAGTAGTTAATATAATTCTAAAAGTATAAATACTTATTATTTAAATATTCTTTTTTTTATTTATTTATTACCTATATAAGCTTTATTATAATTTAATTTAATATTATTCTTTAATTCTATATAATTTAAGGTTTATTATTACTTTTTAAAGTATTTAGATTATATTATTATAGTTTATTTAGAAGATACTATAGCTAATTATAAATACTTTTATTATAAAGAATAATATTAAATAGAGTTTATTTAATTTAACTTTATTTAATTATATAAGGCTATTAATAAAGACTAGCTTTTATTTAAAGTATATATAATAATAGTTAAAAGACTTTTTATTATTTTATAAAATTATATTAAGGTTTATTATTATTATAAATTATTAATAAGGGTTATTAAATACTATCTTAAGGTATATAAAGAATATATAGGGGTTTATTTTACTTTAAAAGCTATTTACTTTAAAGTATATAATAACTTTTATTTATAATATAATACTAAGGTTTATTTAAATATATATAAATTAAGACTTTAAAGGGTTAATAAAGTCTATATTAGTTTTTAACTTATATATTATAACTTACTTTTAGCCTATAAATACTTTTATATTATTATTAAACTTCTTCCTTATAAGTAGGGGTTTTTATTAGACTAAAGGTATATTAACTAAAAGAAAAGTATCTTTAAGTATTATAGTTTAATCTTTAAAGGTTTAGCTAGCTATATTCTAGGTATTAAAAAGGTTTTATAATTATTATAACTTCTCTTTTAAAAATATATTTTATTTTATTATAACTATAGACTAGGCTAAGAGTATTTAATAAGCCTTAGCTATTAATAGCTATTATTTAAATTATAGTTTTATTATTATTATTTTTATTTTATTAACTTTTCTTTTAGTTAAATAAAAAAGGTATTAGTAAGGAAGAGAGTTAATTATTAAAAACTAGCCTTAAGGTATTTATAGATAGGTATTATAATAGTATTAACTCTTTTATAAAGTAAAAAAGAAAGAAAAGCTAGTCTATCTATCTACTCTAGTATATAAAGGGGGTATACTAGGAGTATACCTATAGTAGCCTTAAGCTAAGCCTAGTCTAGAGTAGGCCTAAGCCTAACTCCTTTATATAAATACTTTATATAATTAGAACCTTCTAGGCTTATAACTATAAAGTATTAATATAGTTATATAAGATAGTAATATAACTAATATAGCTTATAAAAAAATAATAAAAAGTAAAGATAATAAAGAAAATTAGTCTTATATTAAATAAAGCTATAAAGAATAATTAGTTAATTTATATATCCTATTTCCTAGCCTTAGGCTATATAATTTAAGTTATAAGATGACGCTATATTTTAGGATACTTAAGGTTATTGCTTATCTATGCTTATTGTTAGTGTGGATAAGATAAGCTCTCTTATCGAGGCAGTGCTCTGTGCGATAACATAACAGGCTTCGTTTACAAGACCATATCCTCGCAACACTGAAGCTTCATCACACTCGGCGTTTCATGTCATGGTACGTCTCTGCTCTAAATAAATGCCTCCTATTACATGTATACTTCCTTTGCCTTTTACTTACATATTTCCAGTCTTCCGCCGGGAACCCGCCGGGCCGGAAGCGCGCTCGCCCATCAAACGCGTCTGGCAACGCGTCTCGACGACCACCCGCCGACGATGCGTCGCGGCCACCAAAACGCAGCCGGCCCAGTGCTGGCGGCGCGCCCGCCGCGCTGAGCTCGAGATCCTCCGCGGCCGCCCTGCTCCGAGGACCGAACCCCAACGTCGCCCGGAACCGCATCGGCGGCCAGCCGGACACAGCAGCGTCCGCATCGCGCCCGTCGCTCCACGACGTGACGCCCTCGCAGATCCAGAACAAGCCGCCACCCAGACGACGCAGTGCCCAGACAAAGACGGCCGCGAAGCGGATGGCCGGCCCGGCACAGGCAGGCGGTCGGTCGGGGAGTACGCGGCGACGGCCGCAGCAGGAGTCGTCCCCGGACGAGCAGCCGCTTTCACGATCACGCAGACGAGCAGACGAGGCGCCGGATGGTGAAGAGGAGGAGATTAGAGACTCCGAGTCAGAAGGCGACATTGACGACGACGACGACGACGACGGCCCGCCATCCCCCGAGAAGCCCTACCCGCACGTCGCGCCCTTTACGCGGCGCGTGCGGCAGTCCACGATTGAGACCAAATGGAGCCCTCTCGGCCGCGGCTCCCTGAAAGCGCTGACCTCGATCCTCCAGCTCGCGCAGCGGCCTGTGCTGCAGCGCCTCACCTCGTCGTCCGCGGCGCGCGCGGCGCCGACCGAGGCCGCGCTGCGGCTCATCACGAAGCGCATCCTGGACAAGATCCGGGGGGTGGCGGCGCGCGACGTGGCGCCGCTGCCGTTC
>NW_006271969.1:778896-796859 GCF_000225605.1 Cordyceps militaris CM01
GAGAGCGTGCTCGACGCCAAGCAGACGCTGGAGCGCCAGCTCGACCCCGTGCTGCACGCCGTCGACCTGCTCGGCGCCGAGACGCGCCGCATGGAGGACGAGCTCGAGCGCGACTACGAGCGCCTGCGCCTGATGGAGGCCGAGGCGAGGACGCGCGCGAGGGAGAACCGCAGCTTGTTGAAAAAAGCGCACGTGCTGGCGCCCGAGGACGGCGCGGCGGAAGGCGGCGCCAGGGGGGAGGACGGGCAGGGCGTCAAGTTTGACAAGACGACGATGAATCCTTTTCAGGCATGTTCTTTTTTCTCTTTTTTTCTCTTGATCATTTTTGCACGCCGCAGAATTCGCTTGGTACTAACATTGGCCGCATGGTTGCAGAATATCGAGGACCCAGAGATCAAGGACATGGTGGCCACGCTCGGCGCGCACGTCGACAGGCTGCAGGCCAACGTCGAGCAGACGACGGGCGTCGGGGAGCAGATCCAACGGACGCGGGCGGCGCTGCAGGCGGTGCTGGCTGCCAGGGTGGGAGCGCAGACGTACGAGCATGTCGTCCTGGGGCGGTAACAGACATTATCTACAAGCAGATCCAACAAGCAAAAGCAAAACCTGTTGGCAATCTCATCACGACCACGACGGCGTCATGCACGTCACACAAGAATTTGTTTCTCATGGCATTTAGCGTTGGGGGTTTTTGGCGTTGTATTGTGTTTTTTGTTTCTTGATACGTGCTGAGAGGGATCAGCAGTACATAGGCGTTTTCGGGTATTGGCTGGGCATTGACTTGTTTGGAACGGCGGAGGAGCAGTTACAGATGCTACGCTGGTCGGTGAGCCTACGTCAGAGAAAAACTGATACCGTAACAACATTGAGCAATTACATCTACCCTATTTATAAATACCGGAAATGTCCAGATAAATAGCATGATCAAAGGTCTGTCCACGAGAACTGCCATCAAAGCCTACAGAAAACCACTTATATCTCAAGTCACAAGTAACCAAGGTTCACACATTTAGCGAGGGTGTAGTAAGTAATAAATTCAAGAGTACCTATACACCGCTATGTAAGAATGACCTTGGTAGCCCCTCGCTGGGTTGGCCTTTTTAAAAGACTTCCGCAAATCCAAAATCCAAAATCTAAATATATCGTGGCCAGGGCTCTACATGAGACCAATACGTAAGGCGATAAACTTTGGAAAAGCTATCGGCACATGGACAGAGAGAAGAGAATAAATCAAAACAAGTCAGGGTGATGAACCTTGACCCATGTCACATCGGCTTAGCGGCGGAGACGGGCAAAGCCAGAGGGGCTGGGAGCACCGGTGGGCGTGGTACCGTTGTTGACGGGGTAGGGGACGACGGTGACGGTGGCGTCAATGAAGGTGGTAGAGTCAGACTCGCAAGGAGTGGCCGAGGCCGAGGCAGCCGGCTGGGTGGTGACGTTGCCGCCAGCGGGCTTGCTCTGGCTGGCCTTGTCAGCAGGCTTCTCTTGCTCAACCTGCTTGCCGCCAACAGGGAGAGAGCCAGTGGCGCAAGGAGCAGTCACGGTGACAGTAGCGGCGGAAGCGGTAATAGTGGTCTGGGCAACCGTGACGGTAACGGTAGCGGGAGCAGCGCACTTCTCGCAGTTGGAGCCGCTGCCACCGTTGCCGTTGTTACCAGGGACAGGAGCAGGGGTGCTGGTGGTCTTGGCACGAGTAATGGTGACAGTCTTGGTCGAGGTAGAGGTGGCAGTGGTAGTGACCGTCTCCTCAGCAGAAGCAGGGGGGGTGATGGTGGACTTGATGGTGGTGGTGATGACGGTAGGGACAACAGACTGTCTATCACCGGTGCCCAGAGTCAGGGTAATGGTCTTGGTGGAGATGATGTCGGTGGTGCGGAGAGGAGGCTGCTGCTGGCTGGGAAGAGCAGAGGAAGCCGAAGACGACTTGTGCTGCTCAATGATCTTCTTGGAGATGGTGCTGGCCTCGGTAATAGGGCAGACGGTAGTAGTCAAGTCAATCGTCTCAGTGACAGTCTTGATCTGGCGGGCGCTCTCGGGGATAGCAGACATCTCGGGCTTGCCAACGGGGCAGTTAGTGACAGTGGGAGCACAGCTAGTGATGGTTGAGGTGCGGGTGGACTTGACAGTCAGTGTCGTGAGAGCGCCGGCGGGTGTGGGCGTGGGCGTGACCGTGGGCGCGAGGGCGGAGGAAGCAGAGCCGATGGGGGTAGCCGAGTTGTGCTTCTCAATGACCGAAGAGGAAATGGCGCTGGCCTCGCTGACGGGGCAGATAGTGGTTGTCAGGTCAATCGTCTCAGTGACGGTCTGGACCTGGCGGGCGCTCTCAGGGATGGCCGACATCTCGGGCTTACCAGCCGGGCAGTTGGTGACGGTGGGAGCACAGCTGATGATGGTGGAAGTGCGAGTCGTCTGGACGGTCAGGGTGGTGATGGCGTCGGAGGGGAGGGCGGAGGTGCCGTTAGCACGGGGGAAGTGCAGGTGGCGGCCGGGAGTGAAGGCAGCGGCGACAGCGGCGTAAGCGCCGACGAGAGCAAAGGTGGACTTCATCTTGTACTGTTGGTTATACTCGGTGAGGCGATATATAGAATGCGGTGCGAGAGCTCAGAGGCTGATAGAGAGCGTATAAGAGACTGGGGGTATAACCAGTTCCGGAGTCGAGTCGACGGGGATGAGAGCAAGATTGAGAAGGCGTAAAATCAATCGTGGCAAAACCAGCAAGCTCACGAAAAGGAAAGAAAAAGACGCGGCGTCGGTGTATCGAGCTGATGTCTTGGTGAGAGCAAAAAGATGTTGACTGTAGTTGGGACAGATCAACACTAGACTGGTAGTAATGCTAGAGCAATTGAAGTGAAAGAGAAGGTAGAGCAAGGAAAAGAAGGAATGTGGTCGACTCTTTTTGAAGGATGGTGAGAGGGAATGGAGAAGCGAAAAGGAGCGAATAGATAGGTAGATATTATGAGGGTGAGGGTGAGGGCGAGCCTTCAGGCCGCAGGCTGCCAGCCAGTTCTGGCGGGCCGAGCTTTTTTGGAAAGCAAGGAGGGCAGGTGGGGAGGGGATGTGAGTGGGGGGGGATGAAGTGGAGGTAGAGGCGTGTCCCAGGAAAAGCTAAGATGCACACCCCAACGACGAATGAACAAACTGCAATCGAACTAGTTAATAGATAGAGGCCTTTTACAACTTGGAAAAAATTGCGCGGATAGCGGCATCATGATTCTATTCCGCTTCTTGTAACTAGCTTGTATTTACATGCTCGTTGGGTCGTAGGTAACGAACTACCTCCTTCGCCTCCATCTGCACACAACCGCTGTAAGCCAAGCCTGTCCACCCGCCCTGACCCTCCGACAGTCTGTGCTGTGCCTGTGCCTGAGTCAACCCGACGCAGCCAACCACTGTAACCAACCGCTGTTTTTCTGCCTATTCGCTATTACCCAGCTGCCTATATCCTGACTGTTGCTATATTTATTCGTACTCGTCATTCTCGTACCAACTTCAATATTCCCCTATTCTACTCCGTACCTGCTCCGCAGCCCAATCTTCATCACTGCTTCGCCTCTCCCCCAAACTATTAATGACCAGGATCTGGCACCGCCTCATCCATGACGAGTTCTTTCCTTGCTCCGTGGATCCAACTCGGACTTCTCAAGCCGTCGCAGCCTGGCGGGAAATTTGTCTTTTGGATGACCAATTTACCGAGCGCCAAACCTCGTGTCGCACCGCTTCTGATCAATATTCCATAGTTATCTCCCAATTATCAGTCGATGCAGATATTGCCTCACTCCGTCGTCGGCGCGCTTCATCCGGTCCATCCCCGCCCACCGCCATCCAAACAATGCCACAATGGCTGCCGACCATCTCCCCCCTGCAATATCAACTGCACTCAGGCACCGCAGTGGCGTCGTTTCGACTAGATGGATGGGTCTCGATACTGTCTATCCGTATAATACTGATAGTTACAGCTAGCCAGGGTCTGCCTCAAGCTCTTGCCTCTCGCCTAACTAGATGGCCCAAACTCTGACATGTTTACTTGACACCCACCATCCCATTCTGAACATGTCATTGCTCGCTTACCAGTATTCTGGTATTTATTATTGCCGGTGTTCCTATGCTGCCTTCTCATGGCCTCATCTGCTCCGTTTGCTCTCCAGAACCTCTGATCGTAGGAACTCGTAGAGATGCCTGCCAGTTGCCAGTTGCCAGTTGCCAGTTGCCAGTTGCCAGTTGCCAGTTGCCAGTTGCCAGTTGCCAGTTGCCAGTTGCCAGTTGCCAGTTGCCAGTTGCCAGTTGCCAGTTGCCAGCTGCCACGTTGAATAGCGCCCGCTGCCAAACCCCAACATGCCCCTCACCGTTTGTTCACGCCCAACTTTACTTTGCTTTCCTCTCTTTTGATTCTTCTTCTCTGCATCATCCTGTCCTCTCAAGCATAATTGTTTTGTTTCCGACGCCTACGGCCCTAAAAATCCCATCCCATCCCAGGGACACCCAAAGGCACCTCCTCCGCCTCGTCATCCGCTCAGGGGCTTCAAATGCAGGTACCGTCGTATCCTGAGACGAGTCGACAGCCAATCGTTGCCCAAAGCCGACGCCATCCCGGGCCGCTCGGCGAAGGCCTTGCTTTTCTGGGCCTAGCGAGCACCGAAAAAGACGCCAGGAGGCCCAGGGATACCTGTTGCACGATCGACGCCACCGCCCCACGCTACCAACTGCTTGCGAAGTCCTCCTAGCTCCTAGCTCAAAGAGACAGCACAACGATACGATACCCCTGCGCTCTTCGTCAAGCTTCCAAGCTTCCCAGGAACGCCTCGTCGCCCCCTCTTCATTCCTCCACGCGCTCGCCTGGTCCCTTGGCGCCCCTCCACCAACCACTCTCGCTTTGCTACGCGTCCTCTGCTTGGCCCCGACGCCTCGGATGGCTCCTCGTCACACACAATGCCGACATTGTCCTGCGTCCTGCGTCATCCCATTCCATCCCACACTTCAACGCGATGCGATGCGATCCAGATGCACGCGTGTACTCTGTACAGAGTACTCCTTCACTCAACGCACGATGCGCACCACAGGCTATCAGTGCTCCTTTGTAACCAGCGACTCGCCGGAGACTCGAAACTAGCAGACCAAGAATTATGCGAGCAAACAGTGCACGGTGAATATTTTGTTCTCATTCGTCCACAGTCACAGCCCAGCTTTTAACTTTGGTCAAAGCTGGGGCCGCCAGGAACAACAAACTCTATTGCACTTGACCACCCGAGGGTTGCTCGCGGCCTGTACCTTGAGCCCACGACAAAAAAAATATTATAAAACACTTGCAACCCGTTTATTCGGATACTTGATGGCGAATTTGTTTGAATAAGTGACCTAACATGGCAAACTAGATTTTTACATCAACCTGCATCCACATCCACATGCGCCAACCCACGCTGACCCCTCATCTGACATTCTTCGCCTTACCCAAGATTCAACAGTGCTCTGAGCTCACACCTTCGAGAGCTGAACAAGTCTCGCTGGGCTTATTATTTTATATTTGAACCCGATAGCATCTTTGATGGTAAGGCGTCAGGCTGCAACACATCGTCATAATAATACTTGTAGTCTGCGTGGCTTGACAAAGCAATTTGGCTGCATAAATGTTCGCCCTGACCTTTGAGCCACTCAGCACACACCCTGCGCTTCGTCACACCCTCCCTTCCATCCCTGTCATGAAACACGAGGGCCCGTACGCTGGTAAAAGAAAAAGTACTCAGATGCGCCTTGTCAAAAATGTCGCGTTATTCGGGCTTTGGCTCACTGCTTGCCCTGAATCGCCAACTTTGTTTTAGTTATCTTGAGAAAAAGCGCTTCACTGAGCGACTGGCGTGCTCAACCGGTTTGATGTTTGATATCTCTCGCGTTGCCATGCTTCAGTCGGGGACCTAAGCACTGCCCTTGCACAGCCATTTCGTCTCATTGTAATCTGTACACCGTATTAATAAATTAGCGATGATTTATTGAGGAGATTATCAGGCGCTATTAACTCGTATATAAATGTAGGCGCTGTTATTCGGGTTATTGAAGTTGCTCTGCTGGGATAATCAGCGCCACACCGCCAACCACTCATCATCCAACGCGAAGCCAACAAGAACCTTATTCGTCGCCAGTAAATTACGTGGGCGGCCAATCTAATACCATGCTGGAGCTCATCCATCCGTTCATCTTCCAGTAACTATCCTCTCCTTGGCCTCGACCGTTTTACACCTGCCAAGTTTAGGGTAGTTGGTTCAACGGGTGAACGCCATTGTTAGACGTAGACGTCCACGAGCGCCTGTAGATCCGTTGGCCCAGACCCCTGGGGGCCAATTCTCGAAAGGGCGTTCCTCCATGCAAAAACGGACAAGCTGGTAATCTGTAGTTACAGATTAAATTATAAAGGGCCGGTACTATAATATCGGACATGATCCCAAAACGAGGCGTGCGAAACCAGGAACCCGCTGATGGTTCATAAGAGCTGCCAGATATTGCTCCGACGGTTTATGCGCGCGCCGATTTGCCTCAATGGCTATGCTGCGACAGCCTCCCGCCCACACCGCTGCGCATAAAACGTGGGATTGTTTATGCAACGTTATTTTTTCTTCGCTTGTCAATATCTGGTATCGATATTTTTTTCCGACTCTCCCCACCCGCGGCTTCGCCTCACACGGGGTGCACACGGGGTGAAGGCACGACTCATTCTCAAGCTATTTTTACAACCGGTTTCTTTCCCGCAATTCCTTTTCTATTGCCCACATAGATATGTAGTATAGACATGGCTCTTGGTCGTATTTCTTTCTTTCTTTATTTTCGGTTGCTTGGTCTTTGCTCATCCGTTGATGATACAACTGGGGTTGCACGGGGGAAGGGAGCATGATCACAAGAGAGGCAATGGGGCGGCGGCACAGCCCAGTTGCATATACTTATGACGATGCGCAGCAGTATCAGATATGCGAAAATAACGCTCCTATTAGAGTAGTTCATATGCCGTCTTGCAGAACCGGGCACATGCCGCCCAAAAGCACCAACAAGGTCCACGGCCCATGCAAGCACCCATCTCGTAGTTGCTCAAGTCTATATACCCCCAGCCACAATACGGCAAAGAAGAACGACCCATTTCCTTAGTTACTCAATCTCCTCTATCCTTGGCCTTTGATGCGGCCGCCCACCGCTCACCCTCAGCCCCGCCAGGCTGCCGCCGCCGCCGTCGCCCGCCGCCGTCGGGAGCAGCGCGCTGGTCGCCTGCCACACGGCGAGACTCTCGACAGCGTCCCGCGCGTGCTCCCTCACCAGCCCGTCATTGTCCGTGGCGGCCACGTACTCGAGCGAGCGCCGAATATCAGCCGCGCTGGCGCCCGTCAGGCCAAAGCCCAGCGAGGCCGGGCCGCCCTCGTCGCGAGCGGCGGCGAGGGCCCGCAGGAAGCTCAGAATGGTAATGATGGCAGCCCGTCGGAGAATGGCCCGCTCGGGCTCGGGCTCGAGCGCAAGCACGTGCAGGCACAGGTCGACGGCGGCCGACGCCGGCGCGGGCCCGACGCCGCGCAGGTGGCTCTCGAGGGCGGCGCCGAGGATGGAGAGCGCCGAGGCACGCATACGCACGTCTTCGCTGCCGCGCTTGCTCTCCCAGCCCTGGACGATTTGCGCCAGGATGTCGTTGTCGGCCCGGTCTTGTTCGGTCAGCTCCTCCTCTTCCTCCTCGTCCTCCATGTCCGCGTCCTCGTCACCGAGTGCCTTTTTTCTCTCCTTGAGCTTCCGCATGCGCTCCTCGCGGGCCTGCCGCGCGAGCGTCTTGGGGCGGTGGCCGCGGCGCCCGGCAATGGACAGGAGCGTCTCGCATGCCTGCTGGGCAATGTCACCGGTGAAGGTCTGGCCGAGCCGCTCAATGACGTGCGCGAGGGCCTCGCCGAAGCGCAGGCGCGTGTCGGTCGTGGCCTTTTCCTGGGCGTCGAGGTACTGGTCTAGAATCTCCTTCATGGTGGTTTTCGGGTGCTTGTTGGCGAGCTGGGTAAACATCTTGACAACTTGCAGGTTGATGTAGTCTTCATTTTCAGCCAGGAGATTAGACAGGAGCACGGAGACGGCAGTGATGTCCAGAATTGGGCTCTCGGCTACGATGAGGCCAGAGAGGAGCTTGAGGCCTTCGGCGACAATGGGCGGCGGGTTCTCCTTGTCGCCGGTGATGTAGCCCATGGCAAGGTTGTAGGTTTTGCGGTCTTCCACTTTCCTGCTGTCGGGTGGTCCCTTACCCTTGTCGTCGTCGTCGAGCTCGTCGCGGTACTTGAGTAATAGGCTTAGATTTCGTGCCGTTCCGGAAACATCAGCTCGGTCTTCTTGGGATAACCGGTCAAGAGACTGCTCCACTACTTGCAGTTCTTTTGGATTGATGTCGGATTTCTGGAACGTCGGTGCTGTCACTGCTAGGTTGACCAAGCTCAAAACCACACTGATGACTTCGTCTCCGAGCGGAGATTTTGCATCCGCTTCAAAGATTTGGGTGATGAGCTCGAGGAGCTGGTCGAAATGACTGATGAGCTTGTCTGGCGCCTTTTCCATCAGCTGCTGTAGAATGGAAACCTCCATAAGGTCTTCGATAGGACTCCCCGATTCGGTCTTGACGGGAGAGAAGAGGCTGATGTCCGCGTTACTTGACTGCTTCCCTGCCGTTTCCACCCAGCGCCGTAGTAATGATAAGAATATAGAGGATGTATCCTCTGCCGAGCAAGCGCCCGAAATGTACTCCGCCAAGGTGGTCGCTCTATATTCAATATCGGTCCAGTCAAGGTCAGGTGGCTGCGAGGCATCTGGCGGTGGAAGCGCCGTGATTTCCACCGCTCCAGAGGTCGTCATAGTATAGCGCCATGGCGTTGCTATGGATGTAGAAGTTGTTGGCATTGTAGACGAGCCCTTGCAGGTGAGATTCGCAATGAGGGGCTTCACGCTTTCGAGGTTTCCGAATAACTGTAAATATGTCCGCAACAGCTTCCTTGCGGGGGTGTATACTGAATTCTGCACCGCTTCATTAGGATTGTTCCAGGAAGCAAGAGCCCATATTTGCAGAATAATACGCCCAAGTATTCTCTTGCATAGGCCTGGTGATGGATTTGACAGCACCAAGACCTGCAAGCGCTGAAGAGCTTCTTGCAGCGCATCTGCTTCGACGAGCACCTTGGGTTTCGAGAGATCAATGATCTCATCTTCCTCCTCCTTCTTGCCAGGACTCCTCTGCCTCAACGATGGATTAACACCCTCAAGAAGCGGCTGCACGAAAACGTTCCACCCAGCCGAGCCCGGCGCGCCGTAGGCCTTTTTGCCGAGGATTCCAAAGCCCACAATCTGCGCTGCGGTGCGCGCGAGATCCGGCCCAGCCGTGCCGTCCATCAGCGCGAAAACCTGCGCCGATATCCCCGAAAACCAGTATTCTGCCGTCATGCCCACCGGCACCGACGAGAGGAGTTTGGTGGCGACCGCGACGGCCTCGTGGGTGATGCCAGCGCCCTGCTTTTGCGGCTCCTGTCCGCCGGACGGATCGGCCGCGCCCACGTTGCTGGGATGCACGGAAAAGACGAGCTCTAGCGTGCCGCGGACACCGTCGTTGCGCAGCGGAATGAGCGTCAGGGTCTGCATGAGTGGCTGCCGCAGCCATGGCGGGACAACGTCCGGCTTGATGAGGGCGTTGAGGGCGTGTAGAAGGGTCCAGGTGTCAACCCTGCGATGGCAATTGTGAGATTCAACCTTTGAAGGAGATGGGACTTTGAGAAGACAACTCTGACGTACTGTTTTACAAGGTCATCGTATCTCAGACGTCCGGCTTCCCGAGTGACCTCATCGCTAGCGGGGTTGAAGGCTTCTTTGGCTACATCTATTATCTCTTGTATCAGGTTTGGCTTTTTCTCTTCTGTATTGGGCGCGTCAGCCATAACGGTGGATGCACGATGTTGATGAATGTATTTCTAGTGTGTAGAGTGATGAGAGAGACACGACTTTCACGATTCCACATTGGACAGGCGATTTCTAGTTTAATGCGACCAAGTTTGCCGATTGCTGCAGACCTTTGTGACTCAGCCACAGCCTCGAAGTGTGGCTAGTGGCCGGTGTGGCGCGAGCTTGACTGGAGCCAGCTTCCTCGGCTGGGGGCAAACGTTGTTGCCACGACAGATGTGAACGGTTCTGAGGCTGAATAAGACTTGAATTGAACGCGTCACTTTATTCATACATGAATTTTGGCTTCTCTATAGTGATATACACCTTGCAAACGCCGTCGCAGCAAACAGTCAAGAAATCGTTGACCAGGATGTGGGTGGCCTGTGCGTCCAAGCTCTAGGTACAAATCGCGTCTCCCAGAACGCGTCTTCCTCTCACTCACTTCAACTTCAACCACAACGCTGTAGCTGAGGCCCGAATTCGCAGCTCGAAGGCCAGCTTCCATCCAATGATCCCTTCAAATGTTCACCATTTACTTTCCACAACGTTGACGCTACTAATGCTTCGACTTGTTCGCCTCGCCGGCAACCACCCAATTTGCACCGTCGCCTGCCCTACAGTTCACCGGCACGCATTTTCCGCAAGGAATGTCTACCGCAGACCCCTCTATGAAGGTATGGATGCCCGCGCAAGCGCTCCCGAGCCTGCATCAGGACCTCGCTGCTAGCTGCTGCTGGACATTGTCGCGGGTTCAACGCATCCAGCAAGGGGTGCCCGGCCGACCAAGGGGGAATGCGTGTCGGAACTTAACCCTAAGTAATCCTTCTGGTTTTCTTCAAGTCTTGTGCCTCTGCCGTCGGCAGCCTTCTAAGTTGCGCGAGGATCCTCGGATGCCTTTACCCGCTGAAAAGTTGGATTGGCTGATGATTGGAACCTCTGCTGCGACAGACTGGCTCGCGCCGACGGCCCGGTTGCCTCTTCCGTCCCGGAGGCAGGTCAAAGGTGAGGATGCCATGAGTCGTGTGGTAAGAGTCTCTGGTCTGAGACCGCTCGTCCGCTCCTCTCCGCCGGAACCAGTGCTGTGGTTTTGACAGCACGGCTGATCGAGTGGTGCGGTCTGAACAACTCTGGGAGCTGATATGGCGTTGAAAATAGAGACAATTGAGGAGTGCAAGTTGAGCTTGAATGCGGTCACACACAGAGATGGCGTTTCACGATCCTAATCCAGCTTCCCCTCGCCGGAGGTTTTGTCAGCGTCATGCCTGGCATTACTGCGAGAGATTGCGTGGATCACATACAGAAACGCTGCTCGTACTTCCACTGCCCATTCATAATGCTCTCGGATCTTGAGCCCTCAGTCTCTCAACTGCCGAAGTGGCCCCGGAACTACGGAATGCCCCTCGAGCCACATGTTCGCCCCGGCGACAGCGTGGCAGATGGTCCAGCTAGGCACATTAGCTTCCACACGTCAGCTAGGTCCGACGTGATGGAAGGCGCCAGTCCACCGCTGAATGCCCCGCGGCATCAGCATCTTCCTCTGTTTCTGGGTCTCCCCAAAGACGAGATGAAAGCGCGTTTTTTATGGATGTCTTTTGTGCGTGCGGCAATGCTTCCTTTTTCCGGCTTGCCTGGCAAGCTTTGATGGGAATGAAACAAAAACTAGTCCCTGCGGGCAGTGCAATACATACAGAACAAGTCAGCATGAGCTAGCGACCTTGTTGTTTGGAAATGGTAATGGCTGGACTGGGCGTTGGTGGAAACCAGCCAGATGACAGCAGCGAAATGCTACGGCTTCGGTAACGGGTGACCCGAGTGATGTAATGTCTTCTTGGGCTCAATTGAGCAGACAGCGCCGATCCAAAAAGCCGTGTTGGGACCCATCTCGTGTTGGTGTCAAAGTTTCGTACTTGTCCGGTACTGTGGGCTGGCGGAGCTGGCTGCAAGCTTGAGATGTGCCTTGCGGCGTTTCCGTGCTGAATTCATTCGCCTTGAAAGGACAGGCCTTGGGATGTGGGCAGTCCTGGTTGTCTCGGCCGTCAGAAACGTCGGACGGGACAACCCCCCACGTTGGAGGGGATAAGTTACACCTTACCTGACTGCCTTGTACGAAATGCTAATATCAGAACAGGAAATTCACATGTTGAGAATCGGCAAACCGGATCTGATAAGGTCAACAAGACATGGGGCCACAATGACCTTGGCGACGTAGCATCCGTATCGACTGCCGAAGTACGGATATTAAGAGGACGAGACCAAGCCGCAGCCCAATTTAAAAAGCCAACTCGGTCCTGCCCGGCGCACAGACAATCGACGTTGACGGACGCCACATTTTAATCCCTGGAGACGTAGGGCTCTCTTGTGCCGAAACCGTTGCAAATGATGCAACCTCTCCGGCTCACACATGATGAGACTCGAACCCTGGCTCGATGATCTCCATCCTAACCAGCTGAAGTACCACCCGGCTCAAATGGCGGTCGTGACACAAACATGCAGCTCGTTGGGTCGCATGGCACCATTGTGACACTTTGGACTTGTCCCGAAGGCCCTGCCTGAACCCTATCACGTTACACAGCTGCGCCCAACGGGTTGTAGAGCCAAAGGAACCATGGACAACTGCTTGGCGGTTTGTTCTTTAATAAGCTTTGATACGAAGGTTCTTTGGACGTGAAACGTAGAAACCGTTTGACTTGATGACGCGATGGCGCGCCCTTAAGTCATGGCGGCGCCACCTACTGCGCCACATCAAAGTAGGGACTGACTTGGTCCCATGCTTGACTCGATGCCAATGCAGGTTGTAACTAATAATATGTGAAAGAAGAGGTTAATAGTCGACCATGGAGACCAACAGCCAGACCGCCACGATGAAGGCCGAACATGCCCCGTCTTTCTCCGACCAGAGCTGTGCCCAGGGCGGGCTGATGGGCTCGACTCATGCTCATGCATCGAGATATGCCGCGGCCCTCGTCATTTACCAGTCTGTATCTAGCATGAAGAGTGGCGTGGAGACTGGGATGGACCGGCATGAAGCAGTCTGATAATAGATGCCACGCAGACCAGGTACCCAATTTGTCCATGGGGCTGTTGACCGACCTTGGCGGGTTGCACGGGTGGCGCATCTGCGTTCGCCTTTCTGCTGCCCATCGGCAGCGCGCTCGTGGCAAAAGAAAGGGGGATAATAAAGGATAAATAAAATCCGGGCAAAATTGATGAGTGAGATCAGGATCCCCGGGTCGACTGATATGCAAGCTGTGATGAATGTTGTGCAACTGTGATGCTGCAGTCTCAGAGGCCCCGGATGGCGGTGGCGGTGGTTGTGGCGCATCGTGGCCCCGTCCGCTTCGAACTCGGTGCAGCAGCCTGCATGCATTTTCGACGGCCAAAGAGGGTGTGAGGACCCTCGCTGGCAGACGGCAGATGTGGTTGAAGCAGGATATTACCGAGAAAATCGTTGGAGAATAATATAGAAAATAATACAAAATATACAAAATAATATTCCCGGGGGCGTGTGTCTTGGTCTCGGCCAGTCTACTTGGGTTCCACGACAGGCTGTCGTCCAGCTGAGACGGGACGAGGCATTGATTTATGACGAGTCCTGCTAGCTATTGATAGGAGATGCCCCAAGTTAGATTCTGCGTTGTTCAGTTTTTGAAGAACCATTTCATTCCCTAGATACTGCGGTGTTCATTCTCAAAAGAAGCATCCCCTAAATTCTACCTTGTCATTTTTTTTATAAAACCATTCGCATAGTCTAAACGCCTGCTCTTCCCAATTGCTAGTCTAATTATAAACAGTATCTGCGCACTAATAACTACATGAACCATAGTGAAAGTATCCGTATGCTTCCCGCGAGGGGCATCTGCAAGAAAAACCCAATCAAACCCCAAATCGCACTTTTTTTTTCGCGCCGTATTATATTTGCCTTCTTTTGCAAGAAAAACTCTCATTTTTTGCTCCCCGCTGCTTTTCTGTCGTGTCTCGTAATAATCGTGTCAGTCTTCCCGTCTGGCACCAATCTGCTGCGAGGCACTGCTCTCGGAGCTCGTTCGCCGTCAATGGGCACTAGCCATGAGAGAGCTTCCCCTAGGCATCATTGTCGTAACCGGCATGGCGGGTGGAGGGCGCAGAGCCTTGGATCGGAGGATGAGGCTCTCTTCGCCCTGATCTGACACGGCGATCTCGAGTCGGGCGTACTGCAGGATGCCATTGCTGACGTGAGGCGCCATGATGTCTCTCGACGCTGCCCAGGCCGAAGCTGGATAAGGCTCGTCATCACGACCGATGGCCTTTTTCCCAACCAAAAAAATAATCATACCAATTAGCGTGGCTGAGGGGGAGACAAGAGCTGCGTGAGGAAACACTTACAAGGCAGGTTGAGCATGGCGTATCATTCACCCACACCCAGTTCTTGCAGTCGTGAGAGAGAAAGTATTTGCAGCGATACTTGTAGAAACCACCACCAGGGGAACTCATCTTTGACAGCCGAACTAGGGGACGGGAGTGTGGGTTTGACAGAGAACGGATGGCAGGAGGTCGGATGTGTGTGTGTGTGGGTAAAAGGGAAGCGCGTAACAGATGAGACGGCGTGGGGGAAGTGGCTGGCAGACTCAATCTCTTTAGCTCCTTGGTAAAAGAAAAAAAGGCGATTAGAGAATATTCTAGTGCGCTGCTAACAAGGCAAAGATTGGCTTGCTACTTGTCGTTTATATAGAGGGCCGAGGAAAGGGTGTGGAAAGGCCAGGTTTGCTCTCCTCGCAGGACCTTATATATATCACGAAAGAGAGGTGAGAGAGAGAGGGACCAAGAAAATAAAAATGGAGTTGGAGTGTGGTACAAGTCCCAGGCAACTGGAAAGGGAGGGCAATAAGCAATTGGTGATGATGTAGGACACGAGCCGGGGACCCTTCTCCGAAACTCGCGTGGGTTTTTTTCGTCGTCGTCGTCGTTGTACGGGAGTAACAATTAAAGAGGGAAAAAATGGGCGCGGTACTGGTAGGGTAGAAAGAAAAGAAAGAGAAGTAGTATGCCGAACGGCGGCGGCGCCTGATTGCGTTGAACAGGAAGGAATCGGTGTGCTACTGGTGACAGAAACAACGCTCGGAAGATGGAAACCAGGGCCCGCGCGGTCCCGGAGGTGGACAAGGTTTCTGGGACGAGGCGACGAGGCGTGATTCGAGAGAGGCACTGGCAGTGGTGAAGCTGTTGTTGTTGGGCGTGCAAAGTGCTGGACCACCCCCAGGATTGACAGGTGCCGCGCAGGGCGTTGAATATCAGTAAACTACAGAAAAGAAAAGGACCAATTCTACAGAGTAAGTTACAGGGGACAAAGGTCGCCAAGGCAAGCCCAGTGCTTGTATCCATTTTCGCATTTGTTCATGGGCTATTGCATGGACAGAACAGGGTCGAGGGAACAACAACGGCTTTTCGATTGCGCAAGTTTTTTTTTCTTGGTCCTATTATTATTATTTGACAAAGAATGACGAAAGGGGAGGGTGGGCATTGAGAAATAATGGTAATAATAAAAACAATTAAAAAAATACCAAGGTGTCTTTAACTGCGGCTCCGTTTCATAACGGCATGGGATTGGCGTTTGGTCCCCCTGCCTTTTGCATGAGGTCAAGCCCCCCCCCCCCCCCATCTCCCCCCTGGTCCATGGCATGGCCTCGTCATTTCAACCACACGCGCACCCGCACGCCGCACACACCGGATGTTGTGCTCGAGGCCTCGAGCCGACAAGGTGATTGGAGCAAGCGGGAAGGTTGGAAGGGGAGGGGGGGGGGCGCGCCAGCAGGCCCTTGTTCAATGTCCTCTCTCTCCAAGATTGCTGCCCAGGACCGCATCAGATAAAGAAAAAGCCGTTTACTGGTAGATACAGTGAGGTGTGTGGTTGGCAAGATTTGGTAACTACGTACGCGGGCATCAACTTGTAAGTGTTGACGAAAGACGCTCGGTAGTTAGGGATAAAATATTAAGACGAAAGAAGAGACTGGTCGTGACAATGGGAGCGGGTTAGGATTCGGTAGTTGCCAAAAAAAAGAAAAGAAAAAAGGGACTTGGTTGCTCCTCGTTGGACACGTGTTACCGGCGGGAAGCCGAAGCCGTAGCGCCGGCCGGCCCAGGGCAAAGAGGCCGTGCGGGCCGAGCCTATTTTCCTGGGGCCGGGAATTGACAGGAAACGAAGAAACCAGCCAAGAAGAAAAAAAAGAAGAAATGTGTTTGAGGAAAATAAATCTAAAAATAATGGAAAATGAGCAAAAATTGATGGAAAGTAAAAAGAGTCTTTTTGGTTTTCGAGGTTTCAGGGCACCAGCAGGGTGTCTCGCAGACCTGGGCACCCCTGCTGGACTCACACACACACACACAGCCCTGCGGGTAACTCACTAAGAAGAATCGAACCTTTTTTGTCAAGTGGTTTATTTTGTTAGTCTGAGAATCTGCCGAAAGAGGTCAAAATCAGGTTGATTTAGGATTTAGAGTTTTTGAGATTCAAAGGCAACGGCCGTGCCCGAATGCAAGGCTACCTCATGACAAGGAGCAGGCGGAATCGGAAACAGAGAGGGGGGGGCGCGCCCAAAAAAAAACGAAAAAAAAAAGACTTGTAATAATAACCAACTGGTACGGGTAACTACCTCACCGACGGCAGAGAGAGGACAAAAATATCGTCGACGTTTTTGCATCGCGCACCTTGACAGGTGGTTGTGGAGCCACCCCCAAAGCCCCCCAAAGCAACGACTCCTCTTCCTCCACGCGCAAGACACCATTGGCCACGAGGCCATACGCCGAGAAGAAGGAAAAAGCCACTTACTTTCCCGTCTCTAAGTAACTGGGTAGGCATTTGTTCCTTCTTTCTACCTGAGAATGGAGTCCGCCGTCCCAGAAAACAGCAACACCAACAGGGCTGTACGACGACGCCCCCCTCCCCCCCCGCTCACCAGAAAGCGCCCCCAGGTTTGGGATTTCGATAACGTTTCCAAACAGAAAAGCTACCTTGACCCAGCCACGCCCCCCCCTCCCCCCCCCTGGCCTTGCTGGCCTAGCCCACCCTGCTCTAGAACCAAATAGTCATGGACTCTGGATCAAATGATTCAAGTCAAAAGAAGAAAAAAAAACGAGACTAGAACGTTGTTCGTTTCCGGTTCGTCCGGGCTTCTGTGAGGCTTGGCTCGGCAATGGCGTCGCGCGCCGAACGGCTCCTAGCGTGTCTACACTTTATATCCGCGGCTTTCTCTGTTCTCCATTGACGCCCAAACCTTCCCTTCCCCCGCCCTCCCAACAAATTGAACACAAACGACGTAATAATAATAGCATGTGTGCTTCTTTTCAGCGAACCCGGTATCGGTTGCCCATCTTGGGCACGGAGGGGGAATTTGACTTGTTACCTACCTACCTACGGATTAGCCAACCAATTGAACTGAGCTTGCGTGGCGCGGCACCGGAAAAAGACTTTGTCCATTCACCAGCCAAAAGCAGGGTTGGTCCTCCCCCCCCCCTTCCGTTTCGGAACACTTCCCTTCAGCACGCAAACGCCACCAAGCCAAGGACAAAAAGAACCCAGCGCCAGGCAACATCCTAACTAGTTACGGAGTACGGAGTACATCTTCTTCTCCCAGCGCCATGCGTGACAGGGTCGGGAACTACGTACTGCCTACCCGGTGCGCCCGCCGCGCGTGTGTGCGCTCGCGCGCCACTTGGGAATGACGAGCCCTGCAGCAGGACGGATGCCCGTGAAAATGCAGCCATCCTGCCCGCCACCTGGGAAGGAAGAAATGTGCTCTCCCACACACTCACAACTCACAACACATTGCATCACCGTGTACGGAGGACTACGAATACAGCAGCGAAAACAACAAGACGACGTCTTCGACTGAGCAGGGCCAAGGCATCCGTCCCAGCGTCGCATCGCAGGCGACAACGTCTGGCACACACCACACAGCCGAGCCCGAGCCCGATCGCCCATCGCGGATGCATCCTCCCGCGTTGTACGCATAAGCAGTCATGAATTCCTTGGGCTTCCTCTTGCTGCTGTGTCTGCAGCAATGCAAAAA